>NC_046966.1:2469629-2682129 GCF_009769545.1 Cyclopterus lumpus | reverse complement strand
TTGTTCTTCAGGACTCATTTAAGGATATAATGTGAACAGCACGGAGAAGCAGTATAACAACAAGCTGCATTTCAAATCCTGCAGGTAATAATATTTATTTCCCCATTACTTTTAATGTTTAAGACCATATAACCATAATAAATACTCTAGCCTGGCATGGGATGTTGATCAAAATTAAATCAGGACCACAACGTCTAGGTTCGGTTTGCTAAATGAAACACTGTAGACACACACATGGTGCGCACATTTGAGGTGAAGACAGTTGATGGGAAGTGCTCACAGCAAAATGAGGGGCTGACCACATGTGGTTTCATGTATCACCTCCGCTGACAATTGTACAAATCTGGATACAAGAAGCCTAGTTGATTTAAAGGAACTGTATTTAACATTATGAACATGAATATAGCGTCTATGTAAAGATCTAGAGGAGTAATGTTGCGACATGTTGCGAGCCCTTGAAAGGTAATACAAATGCTCCAGATCACCTCAAAAATCAAGACATCACAAACAACTGAACTTGAAATTAACTTCCTGATTGCATTCATCTGTATTTACAAGTTAGATAACAAATGATTCCTTTTCATTTTGATGAGATAGAATAATTAGTTAACAGCATATAATGATTACATGTCTAGAGATAATGTCTTGGTCTGGACTAACTCTTATTCTGACAAACATCCTATGATAAAAGTAACACCAACAAGTCCGCTGAATCATAAACGTCTCCCCAGGGATGACATCAATACACCAAGGTGTAACTGCTCTTTGTCACGCACGGGACGCGGCTGTAAGAAGAGCTGTGACTGGACGCGGGCCAGACACGTTTCAGGAAGAAACATCAGACCGGGTTTCTTAACATAGCCATTTCTTGTAACCTTGCAGATACATATAGGAAAGGCCTGAAGTGAAGTGCACTTCCTTGCCTGGATGACGTCGGTGCTGCACATGATTGCATTCCTTCCTTTGTACAGTGCCTTTTACTTCCTGTTTTAAAAATGCAGCCATCACTCGGTCGACCTTAACCTGGACACATCAAAGCCTCCTTTGGCCCGCTGTCAACATGCAACGTGAGTGAGGTGCATATCTGAGAGTCTCTACACATAATGACGTTACATATATAGGCAGGTGAAATTTGATAAGACACCAGACACAACGCTATCTTAAAGAAATAGAGAAGTATTACATTTGGAATGTTCAATTTGTGTTAGATTCAACAAAGATGTTCCAGTACATTGACAGTTACACTGTGAACATAAAATCTCACTTCAACACATTTCACAAATCTGGGTCACTAACCTATATGCTGCCTAAACTAACTCAAAGTGCCTTGAAACTGTGTCGCTCAGTACAAACAATCAGTGTATAACTCAATGCATACATTCAGTACATGAATAACTGCAGTGGTAGCTCTTCTGTTAACACAGAAATAAAAGACAACAAACAATGCCATACAGTTATCTCTGAACTTAACAACATGAAACATTTGGTCCATTAATACAGAGAAATGATGCAGTATATCACAATATAATAACTACGTTTTATCTTGGTGCTAGCTCAAATGCACATGTGGCGGCTACAGACATCCATCCCATACAGCACTACATAACGAAAATAAACATTACGGTACATTGGACACACAACTTTTTTTTTCTCGAACATGAATGGTAACAGAATGTATCCCTGTAGGACGGTCTTAAGATGCCACACGTTATTAGCTTTGCAGTCTTCTCATGAACATGTAGCATATTTTAACTAGCACATGGAGATACAACCTGGAAACATCGGACCAAATGAATCACCATCGGCACATTTAGCGACATACAATACATTTCCTGACTTCTATACACTCATATTAATTTGTTTTGTATAGAAATAACATTTAAAGTATTCACCCACACATAAAACAACTAACGTGTCACGTGACACAAAGGATTTTACTTGCTTCGCTCTTTACGTCTTGCTGGCTTTCTCTGAAAAACAGTGCCCTCTAGTGGCTTTAGTGGTGACAACATATTTCCCACTAGGTTACACATAACTTACTCCGATAAAGAGAACTTTAAAGATAAGGGATGACAAAAAGGGTGGAATGCCACATTGTATGGCTTCATTTACATGGGTTTATTATCATCAAACAAACAGCTGATGTTTACTCAGTTCTACTCTTTGACTTGAATTGCTAATCCTTTGAATAATGTAAATCACCATCTAAATGTGTGATGACCTCGGTCTTTAGTTGATACACAGTAAGAATGGGGCACGAGATGAGTGTCACCATTTTAGCTGTGACGTCGTAGACATTTTGTGGGCCTCTGCATACAAATTAAACCATTTCAGGGTTTGGAAACAGAGTGCAGCCATTACATATCCTGTGGCAACAGATCCAACATGGTGGCTGATGATTAACCAACCCTCATTACCGCATGTCCCAGCATGCTTCAGTGTTTGACAGCAGCTGCAGACCAGACCCGACCAAGGTTTCCACGACAACCAGTACATTAAGTACGGCTAACAGGGAAGCATATGTAAGCACACACAAACACACACAGAGTCCATTAGTCCAATGCAACATGATATCCATCAACAGCAACCATACAATGAGGACAAAAAAGAGACAGCGGACGGTGTGAGCCAGGCCTATACCCATCCACAGGAGCAGCAGCAGAATGGGGCCTGCCCCCCTTTTTATAAGTGATTTGCAAGGAAGTGAAAGGGAATCTGGCAGATGCCGAGTGCTGAGAAGGTCAGCAGAATTGGTCTTTTGCATTTGGTACTGTCTGAGATTGCAATGCAAAACAAATTGTTTTAGCATATCACAAGGCCATTTTCAATATATGAGTAACGGTATTAGAGAACTTCATACTATCCAGAAACAGAACAAAGATGGGAGGAGAAGAAAAGAAACTGCAGGGAACTGAAATCCTCTACATTTTTACAAAAGTGACTTTGGATCATTGTCAGAAGAAGAGAAAATGAGAAACATGGAAAAAGAGAGGGGGACGAGGTGAGAGATACTGCGGCAAGCATGGGAAGAATGACGGTCTGCTCCTTTCATGAATCCAGCCTTATTGCAAATCCCTTTCTGTCGATTCAGAGACATGCCCTCAGCAGGCATTCCAAATAACTGCACTCTTAGTTATTAGCAAAGGTGAAAGTTAGTTTGAGGGCAGAGGATGTCTTGTGTAATGTAGTTCTTTTCATCAGAGTTGGAGTAGACGAAGTGGGGAGGTGATAATTAGATCTGTCACTCTGTTTTAATATCCCCAGACCAGCTCGGCCCAGAGCTGGATTGATGCAAATAAATACCTCATTGTCTCTGCTGCTCAGGAACTGATAATATGGCTTCCATGCCCGATACGCTCCGGCAAAATGTGCTGGTGAGGAGTGATGGGCTTCAGATGGGTTACACTGTGGATATGAAAGGATTGGAATGATCAATTTGATATGCTCTACATGTTGCCTGGTGTATAAACAGTGCTATATTATTCATATTATTAGCGAAACAGCACTAAGAGTCTCCAGCACCACACACTAAAACAGCAGTGTTTCAGCTAACTGTTAAGATCAAACATCCCAGAATGACACTGTCCAGTAAGCCTATGTTAATCATGTTAACCATCTTAGTCTTGGTGCTTATCATGCTAAAATTTGCTATTTAGCTATAAAAAGCACAAAGGTAAGGCAACGAGAATATCATCAGCTAAAGTTCTAAGAAGCATTTTCTTTTCATATTTGTTGACATTCTCTTTGCTTCTTGGTAGCAAAGATTAAACAGACAGCTGTGAGAACTAACATTGTTATCGTCCATTGTGATGCAATGTTTGGTGTCTTCTTACATGTGAATGAGACATGAGGTGGTTGAACACAGGGCCGGATTAAAGATATTACATGATGCTCCTTTTATGGTGCATGCTTGTAATTAGCTACGATCACCGCTTTGCAAAAAAGCCTCCCAGTTTTAGTCCGAGTCACATTTTTTTTACAGCCGAACCACATTTATAACCACCTTTCACAGTGGTATGTCTTCACGGAGTAGCACACACCTGACGTGAGGCTTTAGGCCGATGCAGTGGGTAAAGCACGAGTCCTCCTCTTTATCCAAGTAGCTAAGAACTATACTCACCTTGCATGTGGAGGGAAATAACAACAAAAAGGGTTTCCTGATGAAAATGTATCAATTTTTTTCAAAAATATTTGATTCGTGACTTTAGCAACGTGGGTGAGAGGGCTGCAGATTTTGAGATGACAGATTTCAGTGTTGTACAGAAACAAACAATTCATGAAAAGCTAGTAATATGTAATGTCTTACTAACGTCATCTTAACTAACAACTCTGCATACATGTATCTGCCTGTTGTACTAACCTAGGGCTGTAATTAGTTACCAGTATTGTATATCATCTCCTGCGATAAGAGCCGTTTCATCTAAAGTCAACGGTTGACATTGAAACACGTTGCTTCCTGGATCAACCTGTGCCATGCAGTGATGTTGCCTCCTGACTCATTAGTCGCTTTATTACGAAACAGTATTTCTTGTAAATGGCTGTCTTATTTTGCTCGTGAGGTTGTGAGATGACGAAACTGGGTTCCACTCCTCCAACATGCACGTGACCCGTTTGAATCCCTAAACCATTCAGAACATCCACACCACTTGGAGCGGACTTTGGAAGTTATTTTATATGATGACATAAGACTCGTCTTCATGTGGGACTCTGGATACGCCAGCAGTCTCCTGGTCCGTCTGGGTAGTATGTTGGATGGATGGATATGGAGTTTGGTCCTCAAACACCTCCTCAAAGACGAGCCCCATCAGGTCATCTATTCAATTTGAATATGCATTAAATAAATGTCTTCCCTTGTCCATTCTTTGTCATAAGAATATAAATATTTCACATCTTACCGTGAATCTTATCGTAGGGTCTGTTTTGACGGGCTTTTGCTGTGCGTTCACCTTTCTTGGATCCAGCAACACACCACAGCTGTTGTGCAGATGTTTGCTTGCTCACGGTCTGGTCTGCATTTTGATTGTTAAACATGAGCAACCTGCAATAATAGGAAAAAGAAAACTGAAAGGCCGACAGATAAGTTGATTTTGTCGTTACACTTAGACACTAATCATTCCCTTTGTTATACGATGTTAGAGAATCTATTATTACGTGTATCACCTGCATAGCATTCACATGAAAGGGAACACTATACTGTTGCTCGTGATTCTTAATTTCACACACACTGTTTGCACACATATATTGAGTTTGTTACATTGCTCCTCCCTCAGTGTACCTCAGGTGTGTGCAGGGTCTGGAATCTGGCGAGAGAGGAGAGTTGTTGGGTACTGAGGTCCTCGTGTGATTTATTAGAGCGCTACAACCGGCTTGATAACAGAAGGCTCTGGCTCCCATCCTAATTTTGAAGACTCTACGAACCACAAGTAGCCCCACATTTATGAGCGCAGTTCTCTAGTGGGGCAATATGGTACTACAAGCTCCTTAAGATATGATGGTGCATCACCAATCAAGGCTTTGTAGGTGAGGAGAAAAATTTTAAATGTGATTCTTGATTTTACAGGGAGCCAGTGCAGAGCAGCTAATACAGGAGTAATGTGATCTCTTTTCTTAGTTTTTGTGAGTACACAAGCTGCAGCATTCTGGATTACCTGGACAAGATGTGCCTGATTTTTGAAACGTAGATGAAAAAATGCAATCCTTGAGATTTGCTTAACGTGGGAGTTAAAGGACAAGTCTCGGTCAAAGATAACGCCGAGATTCTTTACAGTGGTGTTGGATGCCAGGACAATGCCATCTACAGAAACCACATCACCAGATAATTGATCTCTGAGGTGTTCAGGGCCCAGTAAAATAACTTCAGTTTTGTCTGAGTTTAACATCAGAAAGTTGTAGGTCATCCATGTTTTTATGTCTTTAAGACATTCTTGAATTTCAGCGAGCTGGTTGGTCTCCTCTGGTTTGATCAATAGATATAATTGAGTATCGTCTGCATAGCAATGAAAGTTTATGCAGTGTTTCCTGATAATATTGCCCAAAGGAAGCATATATAAGGTAAATAAAATTGGTCCAAGCACAGAACCTTGTGGAACTCCGTGATTAATGTTGCTGGTCATTGTTTACAATCGACTGATCCAGTCTCTGTAATAGGATGTCATGATCAATGGTGTCGAACGCAGCACTAAGGTCTAACAAAACGAGTACAGAGATGAGTCCTTTATCTGATGCAATCAGGAGGTCATTTGTAATTTTCACCAGTGCTGTCTCTGTGCTGTGGTGTTTTCTAAATCCTGACTGAAACTCCTCAAATAAACTATTCTGATGTAGAAAGTCTGAAAGACTGATTTGCGACTACTTTCTCAAGGATCTTAGAGAGGAAGGGAAGGCTACAGACAGTCTGATTATATTTTTATTCCATTGATATTTTTAACCTAAACTTTATTATCTAATGTTTCAAACAGTGTTCAATAGTGTGCTCTCTGTGGGACTCGTCTTCCAGCAGAGAGCTGTAGCTCTATCTCTTACGGGGCAGGAGGACATCTGGTTGTAATTCCTCTCTGAACAGATCAGTGAGACTTTTACATTTCAATTCAGATCATGATGGGTTGTTTATAGCTCATTCCATTAGATTAATATTGGACAGCTGCTGCTTGCGGAAACATATGAATGCGTTTGCATGGATCTTTGGCGCCATTAATCAGTGGCCCTGCTGCTTTAGTGCTTTCCAAACTGTGCCCTCTGTGAATTAGCGCTCTGTATCTTTCATGACCCCCACCGGCTCATGTCACGTTTGGCAAAAGAATGATACCTCCAGACGCTGAGACGGATCATCAGCGCTTTCTTTTATCCATTTATGTGGCCCTCACTTATCTTTACTCTCATTTATCACATTTACAACCTGGGTTAGGGTTTTAGGCCCAGACCCTTGAGGAAATGCTGAGCTGAGCGAGATCAAAAGAGAGGAAACTGTTGTGGTTGTCCCACAGAGCTGCCACACCTCAGAATGAAAATCACCCCCAACACTGCTTCATACATCCTCAGTCAAGCAATGGCCTTTTTAATTATACACTGGAGAGGCCACCAAAGATATTACCGTGGGCTAATCTGCTCCTCATCTCATTTGGGACCGTTACAGAGATAAGCAGATTGTTTTAAGGGCATCTTTTAATCTTGTTCCCACGACTCCCATCTGAGAATTAGTTTCTCTTCCAGCATGAAAAACACATGAAGATGTCTCGTGCTTTGCTCTGAGCCTGGGAGAAAAACGGAAGACTGAAAAGGAAAGAGGAGTCACAGGATTCATATGAGATCTGGTAGCTCCAGGGTGTAAGAGGAAGTCATGAGGAGCAAGGTTACACAATGTGCCCCAGGAAGCTCGGCGAAAACACGTTTTCGAGTTTTGGTACACCTGTTCATCACTTAGAATGCAATAATATATGCACAGAATATGAAAAGTCATTACTTTTGAACCACAAATGGACATTTCAAAAGGAAACACACTCACGCCAACTTTGTTGTAAATACAGAGGGGCCAATTTACAAAAGCTTGTGAGGCGTTTGCAGCCGCTGAACCTGCACAAATGAAACTAAAAGACACAAAGGGGAGCTCTCAAAGCACCTGCAACGGATGAAATTCATCACTAATCTCGTGATTTGCTGTTATTCGAAAATGCAGACACTTGAGGCAAATTGGCCCCTGGACTAGTCCCATGTGAATAGGCCTTTCATCAACTTTCTTCCATTCTACGTGTGTAACTACAGTGATTGTGGTTTGTGTGTGGAAATCTCTGGTGACACTCAATACTGAAACCTGAGCACCTGCTTCCAAAGTGTGCAGTACACACAGGTGGTTCCAGGCGACTCATTGGCTGGAGATCCCCTGACAGACCCCCCAGATATCTGGCATGCTAGATAACAGCCTCTCGACTCGCAGTTCACACGTAGCTGCCACGAGGGAAAGAAAACCCTGTGGGCATAATCTTAAACTTTTATAAAAAAGGTACATCTGGTGCACGTTGAGAGCAAAATGAAAAGATTTGATCTCTGAAGAACTTTGTGCTCTGGTAAACTATTCATTCATAATGCAGTGGTTGTATAGATATGAACAGAGAGGGTCCAAACGAGGGGATCCTCCCGAACTGAGCGGCTCTCCTTCCTGCCGAAATTAAAATGTTAAAAATATTTCCGGTTCATTGTGAAACTGTGGCGGTCCTAAACCCTCTAAATAATTAATGGTAAACACTGAAGACAAGTCCCGAGTCAAGTCTCAATTGTAGGCCGTTATCATCTATAGGTATAGCTGGACCCCCTGGGGGAGGATCAACATTGCCAGGCGCTAACCTGTAGTGGCCCTGGTGTTCATCACAGGAGCAAAGCAGGAAGTCAGGTGACGTAGTATAAAGAGCAGCAACGTCTGCGTCTGGAGGAGGTCGGGATGGATGGAGGGGGCAAACGAACACGGACTCTCACCCAGGAGACAGCTGACTGTGTCCCGTGGTGAAACCAACAGTCACCACGTTGACTTACATATATGAATTATAAGCTATACTGCCCGTATAGCTTATAATACATTGTGTCTCTATCTATACACGATGTATGTATAATAAGGCAACAAACACATATTACAACCCAAACCAGGATCTTCTCCTAAATCTAAGCATATATGCTTTTCTTCACCATTAACAATGTTAACCACGGGTTTAAAACTGCGACAGTTTCACAACGCTGACCTGAACGCATCCTGTGGACACAGATGGAGCACGGAGGCCGTCGCTTTCCCATCGCGCCGCTTTCCCAACGCGCCGCTTTCCCAACGCGCCGCTTTCCCAACGCGCCGCTTTCCCGACGCATCCATGGTAGAAATGGGGTAATATATTAGCACCTGAACCGTGGCGTTGTTATGTAATTAAAACAGATTCTGTCTTCCAGCAGTGATTTCAGTTCCAGAATGCGCTGACAATCGGAAACGAAACCTTACAAGTTTACGGAAAACAAGGATAAAACCTAAAAATCAACTTGAGGTGATTCAAGGACGAGTGAACAACTCTGCACAAAGTAGAGAGGGTGGAGTTGAAAAAAGAATTATTGCAATTTGAGGCTTCTGTCGAATGCTACGTTTACACCAAACGTGGAATTTTCAAAAGTGAATCGATTACATACAAATCGGTTCCATTCAAAGTCAATGCCAAGATGCGAATGGACACGAGTAATGCAAATTTGGTACGACGTGAAATTTATCTAATTTGCACAAAAACAGCGTGACGGTGTGCCGCGATGGCCTATTAGCGTTGAGAAATAATGTCACTGTGTTCCACCGTTACCAGGGTAGCGACGAAAGGAGACATTGTGTTTCTGAACAAACACATCCTGATCGCATATAATGAACAGGTTAAAAGCCTCCAAATATCTTTATCTGAGTGGCATGATCATCATCAATCATTTGGCACTTTAAAGTGCCGAGAAAGCTAAGAATGACACATGAAGGTATCCACTCAGACTAACTGATCACACATCCTGTCCTGATCCAGAGGTCCAAAGGTCAGCCGTTGAGGCCTCTTTGTTCAGGATGCCAGTTTGCCAAAGACCACCAATTGGACGTTTACGATCAGTTATTCCAACATGATGCAAATATATACCAACAACAACAACAACAGGCTCCGTTTGTGCTGTTCTAGCAGCCTCGTGGTATTTCATCAGACTATTTTTGAGGACAGTCACGAGACACTTATCTTCTTTCCATTTTCCTACTGGTTGTCTGCAGCTGTAGGGACCTACCTTTAGTCAGACTGGATGTGAAACACATTCTAATGTTATACATCGTCTGGAATCAAACTGACCTCTCCTGCTGTTAGAACCAGTGTTTGATTCAAGTTTGTTATGTGTGCCTCCGGTCATGTCTCCTAAAAAGGATTTTTACATACAACCGAACTGCATCACATGCGTGAGAGGTTGGAGGGCGGATGTGTCAGAACACACAGGACCACGTCTTTTCTTTTTGTTGAAATTTACAACATTAACCACAAGTATGTATAACTGTTTAAAAATGCAATCTGGGAGCAATTCCCTCGCAACATAATTGAGAGAGCAAGTGAGATGGGAACCTCATTTTGTAGCGGAAGGTTTGGTGCCTGGATTTCTTGGAGATGATACAGCCATGTACGTAATCCCTTCCTCACTTGGGCCGTAATACAACGCAGAGGTTATCCCGTCAGAAACACTACTGAGCTCTGCAGAGCAGCGGGCCGGAGGGGAGTTCCCTCTTTGGGTGTCTGTATGAAAGGATTTGAAAGCAGTGCTTATGTTTATTATGTCGTCATCAGTGGAATAGAGAGACAGATTTACGCACCAACAACACTACAAATTGTAGTCCTTCGATGATTTATAGTGGCTTTCCTTGGTTTAGGACCCTATTTGGGATTTTCCCATCTGTATGGCGACCAGGATACAATTATGGCACTTTTATGATCATAGGCCTTGTAACTATTGTCCAAGCACAAATATGTTGACTTCCCCTATAAAGATAGGAGCATTACCGGCTTTTAGGCACAGTGACAGATGTGTTTTACTGGAACTATTCTGAGATATGAGCAGTGTGTTCTCCGCCGCTCCACAGAGTTTACAACGGGAGATGGGAGTGGATGTTGTAATTATTAGCTGAGTGCAATTTCCAGTTTATCACAACTCGAGTTTTGTATTCATGCTTTTGGCCTTCATTCCCAACACGATAACATTGTATTGTTTTTTCGAAGATAAGAAACTATTTAATTCTAGTTTTGTTGCCAAACTTTTCCCTTGAAAAAGGCCCCCGAGGCTTTGTTAGGAATACATTTGCTCTGTGGCAGCAAAACAAGGAACACGGGCTTTTGAGAAATCCAGTAAGTTAAACTGAGCTAACTAAACTAAACACACTTAGAGCTGACTAACTCTGAAAGGCACACTGTAAGCACATTTGAAGAAACTTGCTATCCTGGCTGCATGAAGAGACGTGAGCGTGCCCCACTGGTTAGCTCCCGGCCGCCGCTCTCGCACGGTGGTTAAGCTGATACCTGTGGTTGTGAGAGCGTAGCATCCACCCTCCGCGTCCCCCTCAGGTGAACACCGTTAGCTCTGTCAGCACTTTCGCTGTAGTTTGCACTGTTAGCATTATTAGCTGCTAGCGGCCGGATGAGCCGCCAGTGCCTTTAAAGCTGCGGTGGCTGTGATATAACACTACATAAGTATGTACTCTATTCCCAGACAAAAATGTTTCTTACATGTGGGTCTATGCAGCAATTGCTGGGATTTTGGAACACAGCAATATTGTCACAACAATAACAACAACTTGATTTTAGAAAACAGCCATGATGATGCCTGGACCTTTGCTGTGAGGAAGTTCTAGTCACAGGTCCGTTGTGAATTAAAGAGAGTTGCCGTACTATGGAGATGTTGTTTTTACAGTTACACTAGAAGAACATTTGACAGTTTCCCAGCATGCGACAATTCATTTAAAATTAATTTTGTCACAATGTTCTAAACGATAGCATGCAACAAAAAACGCAGAGCAGCAACGTCTCCCTTTTTCAACTGTGCAATCAAAACCATTGTGTGGTTGAAATGCTTCTTTTGATCTGGTGCCATATAGAAAAGCTACTTGTCTGGAGGTCTGCTCGGAAAAAGAGCAGCAACACATTGATTTTGACATTTCAAGCATTCGGTCACATTAGGACACAGTACTGCAGGCCTCTTGCAGTCAGTTCATTTTCTGACCACAACGGCTCCACAAGCCGTTATGTTTGTTTCATATCACCCTAGATGAGTAACGCAGTTTGATTGGATTGAGGCTATTATCAGAGAACAACAAAAAAAATGTGCGGAAAATGTTTATATTTCACAAATCAAGTCTTTTGATGCAAGAAAAGGAATATTTAGTCGATGAAGATTATCTGTTTGGTACATACGTACATACATACATACATACATACATACATACATATATACATACTCCATTCCCACAGAATATCATAATTGCGTTGCACCTGAAGCCCAGAATTAAATAAATGTCCCAGGAAAACCACGGCCATATAGAACCATCTGAATCTATAACCCGACCCCTGTGACTATGCAATTCCCCTTCATTGTGTTATTTTCAAAACCTGACCTGAATTTAACATGGTGCATCTGTCTGAGGGTTCCATGATTCACCCAGTTTTTACAGAACTCACTGTGTGTATACAGTGAGTTATACAAAGCACATGATCATGATTCAAGCCGAGGCAAATTATTCCTCATCTTCCCGCATAAAGTCTGTGGAGCGGCTGAGTACACAAGCTACCAAAGTACCATTAAAACCCACATCTGTTGCTGTGCATACAAGCAGGCCATATTCCCATCTTAATGGGGGGGGGGGGGGGGGGTCGATAGATTTGAACTCTTGGATAACAGTTACAAGGCTTGTGATTGACCAAGTGTCATAATTCTGTCCCGGTTACCATAGCGTGCCATCAGAGCATAAAACCAAAGCGACTGTAACGCTATGAAACATTTGCCACAGGCTCGCGCTGGGAATACAAATGCTCAATTTCATAAATTTCATCAAATCCCAGACAATACATGACACAAATACACTAGGATGTACCAGGTTGTTATATTGGTGTTTTTCAAGAGCAATCTCAAAATGCATTCATTACAATATTGTGTTGTCTCCATGCCTTTGCATTGTCTTATATAAGTGTGACACATCGTTGAACCTGATGAGCTCATCTAGCACAGACAACAGTCGGGGTTGGGAAATGAGGAAACTCATGTTTACAAAGTGTAAATGCTGCATTACAGTGCCTGAGGAGTGTGAATCCTCCTCGGAGTGACAATGTGCCCGTATCACCTCTCGGTATTTGTGTTTCCTTTTTAGGCAGGTGTTAAGGATGTTTGGAGAACACCCCCGGGCCGGCTGCTGTACTGTCGCTGCCACGTTGCATAAGCAGGTCAAGCAGGGAAGAAAACGGCTGACAACATTTCTGAATATTTCCTGGGGTGTCGTACGAGCCTCTTTTGTAGGACTCCACTCCGCTGTGCCGTGCTTGAAATATGGTCCAGGGTTCCCCAATCACAGCACAAACACAGTGTTATTTAATTTAGTCACCACTAAGTACACTTAGTCATATGAATTCAGTACAAATTGTGGGTGGGTCTAAAAACACCAGATTTTCACCCAAGAGGCAGCTGTTTGTGTCGACGTTGACGTAGTTGTCATGTAACCGCAGTACTTCACAATCTTTTCCCAAACCTAACCACAGAGGATCTTTCACAGGCGCACTGAGAACTCGTGATGCTGGACCAGGTGGGAACAGAAGTGCCTTAAACCTGCGTTCTTCCCAATGGCCACCAGGGGGCGACAGGTGGTAGAGAAGTCCCTGAGAAAATGACTACTTCTGTTTCTTCTCGTTGCAAAACAACAAGATGGAGATGACCAAAATGCTGCACTTGAGATTTCAAAAGAGCGTTCCACAAACCAATGGATGATGTCACGGTTCCTTGATTTTAAAACAGGGGCCTTATGATGTCATTGTTTAGCCTTTCTGAGGCTCCAGCCAAGATGCTGAATTTGTTCAGGTATTAACTGTCTGAGACCTGCGATCATACTGTCGTTCAGTGGCTGTAGCTGCCTCAGTTTTGCAGCTGTCATAATATCAAACTTGACTACTTGATGAATATTGGATTTGACCATGTTATGTTAGTTTAGCGGCGAAGAGCCTGAATAACGTTCCAAAGCTAGGCTATATTTTGGTAAATGAAAAGGGGTTGAAGAGGGGTCTCCCCTCTATATAGGTACATGGTGATCTAATGCAGTGCTTTTGCAGCATGCTGTATACATGTGTTATTATCACCTATTCTAAAATGGTGTATTTAAATATTGCATTATGGTTCCCTAATAGTCTTGAATTGCATTCATTGTGTTTACTGGAGGGCTCAGCCTCTTGTGGATCTGATACACTTTATTCATGTGGGTTGGTCCTCATAGTGGCCACTACACATAGACGTTCACCCCTCCATACAGCGAGAAAGGAATGATCCTTGTTTCACAGCAACCACAACGGTTCAACTCTGAGATTGGAAGTCAATCAGTCTCATTAGATTGAATCGCCAATTAGTGGACTATTTGGGGTCACCTTCAGCTTTAAGCTGAAGGCAATGCTTACATCCCATTTCTTTTGTTAGATACAAAAGTCCACATCAGCCCCGTCACTATAGTAATTGAAGGAATACGTGGAAAGTGGAGTTTTAATGAGTCTAAATAAGTTGAAGACGCAACATGTGTGAGCATTTGTCACAAACTTTTTACAGACAGGAAGTCTCAAAGCTGTGATTTTGGGCTGCCTGAATAATAAGACTTGACTTAGCCTTTGGTTTGACAGATAACTTCCATTGGCCTTTACCATGTTGGTGTACAGTATGCAAACAGTACATCTGTTTGGATACGTACAAGTGTGTGTGTGTGTGTGTGTGAGGTAACAGCATGCCCTTGTGGTGCCCTCGCTGTAGTTTCATGTAGTAGAATGAACCATGCGTCAGTTTGCTCCAATGAAAAGGCGCTGATGTACAGCGTGATGCTGATCTCCTGTCTGCGTCCAAATGGACTCAATGGAGCAGACCATGAAACCATGAAGCCAACCCGTGAAGCTCATTCCACAAGTCGTAAAGGTGCTGAGAGACGATCAGGGTGAAAAGCAACCGCACAACTTTGACCTCCACATGTTACGATGCCATTCCAAAGCATTGGAAATGGATCTCTCTCTCTCTCTCTCTCTCTGTGTGTTAAAGTGCCCTCGAAGAAGACACCAAATTGAAAAATGTTCCTGGTTGGATAAATGTTTAAAAAAATGAACTATATTCTATTCATAAAACCCATTCGACAGTGATAATTGAATCAGCTTATTCGGTTTGCAGGTATTACACATGTATTGCTTTAGTCAGAATCGGTGGTGGTGTTCATCTCTAAAAGATGGAGAAATGGTCTGGAACTAAGCCGTTGTTCACCCGTCAGGAATTACTCAACACCGTGCTTGCTGGCAGGCTACCGTTGCTTTCCCAATGTCTCACACACACACACACACGCGCACACACACACACACACACACACACACACACACACACACACACACACACACACACACACACACACACACACACACACACACACATAACCTCACTGCATGTCTTCTTCAGCTACATCTATTCGTGTCTCACTCTCTCTTGTCTCCCTGCATGCACCTCTTATTGTCAGACATGATGTTAGTGTCTCACTCTCTCTTGTCTCACTGCATGCACCTCTTACTGTCAGACATGATGTTAGTGTCTCACTCTCTCTTGTCTCACTGCATGCACCTCTTACTGTCAGACATGATGTTTGTGTCTCACTCTCTCTTGTCTCACTGCATGCACCTCTTATTGTCAGACATGATGTTTGTGTCTCACTCTCTCTTGTCTCACTGCATGCACCTCTTACTGTCAGACATGATGTTAGTGTCTCACTCTCTCTTGTCTCACTGCATGCACCTCTTATTGTCAGACATGATGTTTGTGTCTCACTCTCTCTTGTCTCACTGCATGCACCTCTTACTGTCAGTATGATGTTTGTGTCTCACTCTCTCTTGTCTCACTGCATGCACCTCTTACTGTCAGTATGATGTTAGTGTCTCACTCTCTCTTGTCTCACTGCATGCACCTCTTACTGTCAGACATGATGTTAGTGTCTCACTCTCTCTTGTCTCACTGTATGCACCTCTTATTGTCAGACATGATGTTCGTGTCTCACTCTCTCTTGTCTCACTGCATGCACCTCTTACTGTCAGTATGATGTTTGTGTCTCACTCTCTCTTGTCTCACTGCATGCACCTCTTACTGTCAGTATGATGTTCGTGTCTCACTCTCTCTTGTCTCACTGCATGCACCTCTTACTGTCAGACATGATGTTTGTGTCTCACTCTCTCTTGTCTCACTGCATGCACCTCTTACTGTCAGTATGATGTTCGTGTCTCACTCTCTCTTGTCTCACTGCATGCACCTCTTACTGTCAGTATGATGTTCGTGTCTCACTCTCTCTTGTCTCACTGCATGCTCTTACTGTCAGACATGATGTTTGTGTCTGTGACTGACTGACGTGTTTTAGTGCTTTTGGTGCTGCAGCGTCCCCACAGGATGACTTCTGTGTGAATGGTGTCCCACTAGCTCTCTGTTCTGGTTACTCGGCTCGGTCCTCCCGTGTGTCCACACTTAGCACTCCAGATGGGGAAGGGATTGGATATATTTCATGGTCAAAGGAGCAGCTGTAAAACGGTGGACAAACATAATATTTCATATAAATCCTTCACAATAAAAGTCCCACGTTATTTATGGTGCTTACTCTTCCTCCTTGCACAATTATTAGACTTGTTTTGTTAAAGAATTGCTGCTAACCAAAGCTACGCTAACTCAGTGCAACATGTTCCTATAAATCCTTCACAATAAAGGTTAGGTTATTTAAAAGCTTTTATTTTGGAGCAGCTAAATCATGAAATGTTGAGAGAGCAGGTCTCAGCTGGGCACCAGTCTGGTCAACACCCCCCCCCCCCCCTTCTCTTTGCTCTCCTCTAGAGAGGAAGATGATGGAGACCCACGTCTATAGAACTGTCAACATTGTGTCCACATGCTGTTCACACCTCACTGAGATCTGAATCCAAGCTAGGTCACCTCGGCACGTGGTTCAGCTCATCGGATCCCCATGTGAGCTTGGTCCGATCCCTGGGCGTGCAGACTCCAAAGTTAATGCGAGATGACAAATGTCACATTGAAAAAGTCAAGAGTCCAGTAGAAAAACAGAAAACACTGCATAGTAACACAATCATTCTATGTTTTCAAATAAAAAAACAACACCTCATCATCACTGTGACTTCTCTGCGTCGCCTACACTCGTCTGCTGGAAACACATCGACCGTCTCTCACTCAGCCACACTGCCCTCAAACGCAGTCCTCCACAGCGGGGCCGGCCTGAAGGAGCCAGATATCGTCAACCTTTACAGAAATTGCAAAACCCAGTTTTTTTATCCTGGTTTCTCCAGCCGGCGTAGTCAGACATATTCACTGGATGAGGGCGGTGTCTGAAAACAGGATGTGGTGTTTACACGTGCAAACACCTTAGCAGGATACGGCAACAAAAACAATCATGAACTTGTTATTCATGTCTACGTCAAACAAAAAGTCAAAAGGTCCAAGTCGGGGTGGATGCTCCCTCCTGATTCACCTCACCTGTCCAGTCCAATCAGCTGCCTTCCATCTACACATCTACTCAACAGTTTATCTCCCCGGGGTTCCACAACGTTGTTGTGACCTCCGTGGAGTCTTGTTGTAGATTCTGAGTTTAATCCAGCTGGTTTCATGTACTCCCTGCCTCCAGCCTGTCTCCCTGCCTCCAGCCTGTCTCCCTGCCTCCAGCCTGTCTCCCTGCCATCAACCTGTCTTCAGCCTGTCTCCATGCCTCCAGCCTGTCTCCCTGCCTCCAGCCTGTCTCCCTTCCACCAGCCTGTCTCCCTGCCTCCAGCCTGTCTCCCTGCCTCCAGCCTGTCTCCCTGCCACCTGCCTGTCTCCAGCCTGTCTCCCTGCCTCCAGCCTGTCTCCCTGCCACCTGCCTGTCTCCAGCCTGTCTCCCTGCCTCCAGCCTGTCTCCCTGCCACAAGCCTGTCTACTTGCCGCCAGCCTGTCTCCCTGCCTCCAGCCTGTCTCCCTGCCTCCAGCCTGTCTCCCTGCCTCCAGCCTGTCTTCCTGCCTCCAGCCTGTCTACTTGCCGCCAGCCTGTCTCCCTGCCTCCAGCCTGTCTCCCTGCCTCCAGCCTGTCTCCCTGCCTCCAGCCTGTCTCCCTGCCACCAGCCTGTCTCCCTGCCTCCAACCTGTCTCCCTGCCTCCAGCCTGTCTCCCTGCCACCAGCCTGTCTACTTGCCGCCAGCCTGTCTACTTGCTGCCAGCCTGTCTCCCTGCCTCCAGCCTGTCTCCCTGCCTCCAGCCTGTCTCCCTGCCACCAGCCTGTCTCCCTGCCTCCAGCCTGTCTCCCTGCCTCCAGCCTGTCTCCCTGCCTCCAGCCTGTCTCCCTGCCATCAACCTGTCTCCAGCCTGTCTCCATGCCTCCAGCCTGTCTCCCTGCCTCCAGCCTGTCTCCCTTCCACCAGCCTGTCTCCCTGCCTCCAGCCTGTCTCCCTGCCTCCAGCCTGTCTCCCTGCCTCCAGCCTGTCTCCCTGCCATCAACCTGTCTTCAGCCTGTCTCCATGCCTCCAGCCTGTCTCCCTGCCTCCAGCCTGTCTCCCTTCCACCAGCCTGTCTCCCTGCCTCCAGCCTGTCTCCCTGCCACCTGCCTGTCTCCAGCCTGTCTCCCTGCCTCCAGCCTGTCTCCCTGCCACCTGCCTGTCTCCAGCCTGTCTCCCTGCCTCCAGCCTGTCTCCCTGCCACAAGCCTGTCTACTTGCCGCCAGCCTGTCTCCCTGCCTCCAGCCTGTCTCCCTGCCTCCAGCCTGTCTCCCTGCCTCCAGCCTGTCTTCCTGCCTCCAGCCTGTCTACTTGCCGCCAGCCTGTCTCCCTGCCTCCAGCCTGTCTCCCTGCCTCCAGCCTGTCTCCCTGCCTCCAGCCTGTCTCCCTGCCACCAGCCTGTCTCCCTGCCTCCAACCTGTCTCCCTGCCTCCAGCCTGTCTCCCTGCCACCAGCCTGTCTACTTGCCGCCAGCCTGTCTACTTGCTGCCAGCCTGTCTCCCTGCCTCCAGCCTGTCTCCCTGCCTCCAGCCTGTCTCCCTGCCACCAGCCTGTCTCCCTGCCTCCAGCCTGTCTCCCTGCCTCCAGCCTGTCTCCCTGCCTCCAGCCTGTCTCCCTGCCATCAACCTGTCTCCAGCCTGTCTCCATGCCTCCAGCCTGTCTCCCTGCCTCCAGCCTGTCTCCCTTCCACCAGCCTGTCTCCCTGCCTCCAGCCTGTCTCCCTGCCTCCAGCCTGTCTCCCTGCCACCTGCCTGTCTCCAGCCTGTCTCCCTGCCTCCAGACTGTCTCCCTGCCACAAGCCTGTCTACTTGCCGCCAGCCTGTCTCCCTGCCTCCAGCCTGTCTCCCTGCCTCCAGCCTGTCTCCCTGCCTCCAGCCTGTCTTCCTGCCTCCAGCCTGTCTACTTGCCGCCAGCCTGTCTCCCTGCCTCCAGCCTGTCTCCCTGCCTCCAGCCTGTCTCCCTGCCTCCAGCCTGTCTCCCTGCCACCAGCCTGTCTCCCTGCCTCCAACCTGTCTCCCTGCCTCCAGCCTGTCTCCCTGCCACCAGCCTGTCTACTTGCCGCCAGCCTGTCTACTTGCTGCCAGCCTGTCTCCCTGCCTCCAGCCTGTCTCCCTGCCTCCAGCCTGTCTCCCTGCCACCAGCCTGTCTCCCTGCCTCCAGCCTGTCTCCCTGCCTCCAGCCTGTCTCCCTGCCTCCAGCCTGTCTCCCTGCCACCAGCCTGTCTACTTGCCGCCAGCCTGGTGGTATGTCTCCCATTTTTCGCCTGTAAATAAACCTTTCCACTTATTTACTTCCTGGTCTGTGTCTGGGTTCGGGTCCTCAACCACAACCCGTACTTAGTTTGACCGAACCACAATCTTTTCCTTAAACTCGTCAGGGTAGCTGCTCTACCTGGACCTAACCAAGTTGTGCAAGTTTATTTTGAAATGAATGCATCACCCACTGACCAGCTGCCATATTTCACAGGGTTGGGACTGAGAATGTGTTGAATATTACACTGCATGTCAATATACTTTAGTGGTTTAATAAATGAGATGAAGATTGCTGATGGGAAGTCATCACCACAAAGCTGAGTCAGCAGCTAAGAGACGGCTATTCAGCTGGAAGCAAAATAATGTTTGCACTCAATAACTGAGTGTGTCTTTGGGACGTGAGTCGGAGGGTTGTGTATGGATGTGTGTGTGTGTGTGTGTGTGTATGTGTGTGTGTTGGGGGCTTATAAACTGCATGTGTGACTGAGAGCATTCACCATCTCTTCGGCTGAGCATTGATCAACAGATCTCTGTTCCATATCCAGCCAATCGCTGCACACTGTCCAGCCCAGTAAACAGGATGCCGAGCAGCACCATCACGTGCCCGTCCTTTTATTGCTGAACGGCTGCCAGTGACGTCGTCTGGTCCTCCTCCCAATCAGCCATCATCTCCCCTGCTGATAGCGCACTCTGGAAACCATCACCATGGGAACTGTTGCACATGTTACGGGTGGTCGTCAGGGAAACCTGGCTGAATAATAGTCCCTCTTCTCTCATGCACCGCCTTGCCTCCCTTTGCCTCACTCACTTGTTCTGCGCCGTGTGCATGTGATGGAGAAGGAGGATGTGGTAGGACAAAAACGGTGTACTTATGGTGATTATCCCAATGACAGCTCCTTTTTCAAACCTTCCCCCACGCTCATCCCCCCCCCATATAATCCAGATGTAAGAGTGGAAACAACATGGGTGGAGGTGGACTTTTTTAATACTTCACAGGATTGCATTACACTTGGTACTAAGCCCAGAAGGTCCTGGGAAGAGCTTGAGGGTGGGTATGTGAGAATATGTTTGACTGTACGCAACACATTTTATTGTTTAACTTTTGGTTAAAGTACTTATATGGATTATTTCTTCTCTTTGTACAGATGCATTTTTGGCACACATCCCCAATGAATCCCAGCTAACAACATGCTCAGGAAGTTACATGCCCATATTGTGGACGAATACGTCATTTGGTGATGGTTCCATTTCTAACACGTACAATGTTGCTTGGTTTGACAGCAACCAAGAAGTGAGTGGAACCTCCCCTTCCATCCTGGTCCCATAAGCTAAACTGGTATATAGTTTTGTTAGGTATGGACTTAACTCAGTTACATAAAAAACATCCTTATTTTTAATGTGATTAAACAACGCACTCAAAGTGGCAGACACACTAGATCTGCTTCAAGAGCTGATTGTGTCTTTTCACATAGATCAAGCTCTTTTAGCAAATATGCATTTTCTGTAAATTCATCAAACTCGTGGAATATTCTGCCATCACACATACGCACAAAAAACACAACCAAAACATTCCAACATAGCCTTAAGGAATGGCTTGTTGCCAATCAGCTGTGCAAGTATTACTGTGCTGTCTGTCCTGCCTGCTTGTTTGGTGTGTATTTGTCTTGTTCAGTGTTGATGTGTGTTATGTGCCTGTTTATATATGTGCTCATACTGTAGGTACACTTTGCTTTTGCTTATATGTGAATTGGTTTTATCGATACGTTACTACCGTGTGTTCATCGATGAATCTTAGTTTCATTATGTTATTTGACATTTTATAATTTTAGGCTGCCTTCATAACATCTGGCTGGAGACAGCAGATGAAAATTAGCCTCTCTGGCTCACTTACAGATTTTACTGCAAAATAAACAAATAAATGAAAGAAAGAAAAACCCCATCTTTCCTCAAACCTAACCAAGGACTTTAGTTGGCCTAACCTAATCAAGAAAACCTCAAAACTAAGTCTAAGTAGACCTACCTCCAATGCTTATTTTGAAAGACATGAACATGTAAAGAGAGGACACTGTTTCCTGTAAACACTGAAGTTTATTTTGAAAAACACTTTGCGTGTAACGAGTAGAAACCTTAAGGGCCTCTGACTGAGCGTTGTTGTTTGGGAGAGAGAACCTGTTGCTTGAATGGTTTTTTATAATATTTCAACATTGAGGGCCCCAGGTTCACTGTGAGGTGAACCAGCATACACAATAGCAATAACAGAAGCACCAAAATGGAATTCAGCTTGTTCACTTTCATATTCACACCTGTGACATCTTCCATGACAAATGCCTACATATTGTGTACCATTCAATCCTAATTGTGCAGTGGTGCTCTGTATCAATAACTCCTCTTGTTATTGAACCTGGTTTATTTGCATGTGGTTTTCTATGAATGTATTGGTTGAATATACACGAGGCATTATCTATTGACACAAAGAGACAAAGTAGTCAAATAAACACCTCATTGTGTATTTTGGATGTCGGCCCGGAACGGAGGCAAACGCCAAAAAGGATTTGAATGACAAAATGTCAACTATTAGTTATGAAGTTATGAACAAGACACGAACACCGGTCACCTGGACAAAAGTCCTGTGTTTGTTTGTTCCATGCGGACGATGAACATGAGGCTGTAGCTCGTTGTGTATTTCATCAGGGCTGCACCGATGCATCGATTCACTTATGAGTTATGGATCCGGAAAGTTCGAATCTGACAATATCTTACCCACCTCACTAATCAGAACCGCCCCCCCACACACACATACACGCACACACACGCACACACACACACACACATACACACACACACACATACATACACGCACACGCACACACACACACACACACACGCACACACACACATAACTGTTAACTTCGGCCATCTCGAACACACATATGTTATTTACCCTCCAAATGGTGCGTTTAGGTGTCGGTAGTTTAGTTGTTTAGTTGTTTGTGGCCTTTCGAGACATTACTGCCCATGGGCAGATGCGGACAGTAGCTTTTAACGGAGAAAAAGGAAGATGAATGCCGCCGTGGGTCGTTCCGTGGAGACACTTCCCTCTCGAAGTGGAGAAGTAAACAGTCTCCTCCGCGGCAGAGGCAGCAGACACACATGTGTGGAGTCTGGGAGCAGCGACGATGGGAGGACGAGGAGTCCTTTTGGCTTCTCATCAGCGGAACGTGACGACCGAATACTCCTCCTCAGCGTGGTCCCGGACGACGGCTGAGATCCCTGGAGCACTTTGCCTCATTCTCCACACACACACATCTTTTTTGATCAGCATTTTTGATTTTTTACAATAAAATTGTAGTTTGACCACATTCCATTTCAATGTTCCGGTTAATAAAGTGAGGTTTGTGCCGCAAAAAGAAACCTGGCTGCAAGAGTAACCAGTAACGTTTGAGGTCTGCGGGCCCGGAACCAGCTGCAGTCTGCTGGAAGCAGGATCAAATGGGTCACACATGTCTAATAAGCAAACACCATGGTGCATGAACAGTGTGAAGCTGCCATCTAGTGTAAGTCCACAATAAACAAGAAAACAAAAGGAGCCAGTGGCCGTCTCTTCAATGTGGCTCCCCTTTGTTCTGTCCTTTAGTGAAAGCACCTTGGTGGACAGACCTGTGGTGCTGCGTTCATGGGCCCTCGTTTACTTTTAAAGTTCAGTAAAACCTCCTAACTTCAGCCTTAACATTCATGCCTCAAGAAGTGTGTATGAAAATGTTATATATTGTGAGATTAAGTTGCTTAAATAATGGTTGAAAGGAAGAATTTGTAGGTACTTGTACTTCACTGTTTCCATTTCATGATATTTCACACTTCTATATATGTATATGGTGGTCAGTCCTTTGTATTTGTTCTATTGTCATTGTAGCTGGCTATGTTATTTATATCACAATGTCACGTCACTTTATTGCTCTTTTATTTTCTTTGTGATGATCCAGTGAAGATTGAAGAAACGCCTGTTGACGCCTTCACAGATTAAAAGAATACTAATTTAGTATTACATTGTCAGACTCAGGATGGACCGTTAGAACAAAGCTCAAAACCGATGCGGCAGAACCAGACATATTGTAATTTGTGTTCCACTTCTTTTGGTCAAAACCTCTGACACGTACTCAATGCAACCGGACCGCCAGCAGCTCGGTTGGACATTCGGGACCTTCGTTGGTAGCAGCTGATGAAGCCTCAAGCAGAGATGAGAGGGGGCTCCAGAAGTCTGGTGAGCTTGTAATGCTGCATTCACACCCAATTAATTAGTGTGGGACATGCTGAAGAGGAGGAGGGGCTTGCCTCTCTGAAGAGCAATATTACTGCTCTGTGTTGTGGAAATCATGCAGTAAAACCGAGTTGCATATCCTGCAAGTCACACGTTGGTGGATTTAATCTGGTTGTTTATACCTTACAATATCGTATATATATATTGGATGTATAGACAGTCTATGGATTTCTAACTGTAATAAGACTTTATAATAAATCACCTCTGGCCAGATCCTCCTCCAATTGAATCAACATAAATAACTCTTGCAACACTTACACTGTACATACTTTATACACACTTATATACACTGTATAGACTTTGCATTTTCTTTGTTAGTTCATCTTCTTAAATGTAATATGTCCTGCTCTGCTATTTTATTGTATTGTATATATTGTGCATTTCTCATGCTTAATATTCATTTCTATGTTTAACCTTGCTTGCTGCTGCTACAAACAAATTCCCCCTGGGGATGAATAAAGTATCTATCCACCCATCCATCCATAAGAAGACGTTTATACACAAAGAACGAGGGGAAGACGGATCAAAGTTCTCGGCTGGAGGCTTTTAATCATCATAAGAGAAGATAATCCTTTATTAGTCCCACAGCAGGAACATTGACATATCATCACTCTAGCTCTGCATTTTAGATGCAGTACATGAGACATGTTCTGCTCATAACTCTGCATCTACACCACATTTGACTTTTTGCTTTAACAGGAGGTCAACATTTTTTTACTTTGTGTTGCTGAACTGGCGTCAGAAAGGTAGAAATCCTCAGCAGGATACAGTCATACTGGCCATTGATGGCCATATATAACTCCAGAAGTGAAGCACTTCAGCTCCGGGCATCTTTCTCATCTCTTTTGTGCTTTGATGTTTCCTCCAGGTTTGTCAGGTCTTCAGAGACGTGAAGGAGAAGTAGGAGTTGGAGAAGGAGCTGAAGCAGCCATCAAAAGCCCGACGGTGCAGGGCCAAGAGGGACGAAAAAAAGAAGTACACGAGACGGGAGCAGCCAGTGATGGAGCTCAAGGTGAATAAAAGGACAGGGACAAGAAGGCAGACACTTACAAGCAGCCACGCACACCGCTACACACACCGATACACACACCGATACACACACCGATACACACACCGCTACACACACCGCTACACACACCGATACACACACCGATACACACACCGATACACACACCGCTACACACACCGATACACACACCGCTACACACACCGCTACACACACCGATACACACACCGATACACACACCGCTACACACACCGCTACACACACCGATACACACACCGATACACACACCGATACACACACCGATACACACACCGCTACACACACCGATACACACACCGCTACACACACCGCTACACACACCGCTACACACACCGATACACACACCGCTACACACACCGATACACACACCGATACACACACCGATACACACACCGCTACACACACCGATACACACACCGCTACACACACCGCTACACACACCGCTACACACACCGAT
Organism: Cyclopterus lumpus; assembly: GCF_009769545.1. Classification (NCBI taxonomy): domain Eukaryota; kingdom Metazoa; phylum Chordata; class Actinopteri; order Perciformes; family Cyclopteridae; genus Cyclopterus; species Cyclopterus lumpus. The sequence continues at coordinate 2,656,817 of NC_046966.1, read as the reverse complement.
ACACACACCGCTACACACACCGATACACACACCGATACACACACCGATACACACACCGCTACACACACCGCTACACACACCGCTACACACACCGATACACACACCGATACACACACCGCTACACACACCGCTACACACACCGATACACACACCGATACACACACCGATACACACACCGCTACACACACCGATACACACACCGCTACACACACCGCTACACACACCGATACACACACCGATACACACACCGCTACACACACCGCTACACACACCGCTACACACACCGATACACACACTGGGGAGGTCATTTCACCAAGTACACACTAACATGGCAGCACTCAGAAGGAGAGCACAATGTTCTGATCTTTCCCAAACTCATGACAGTCAGGGCTCCACCCGGGGCCGTCTTTAAAACCACATTTAAGGATATGTTCTAACTGGGTTTTAATATCATATTTTTGTCCATTATGATTTGAGGCGATACTTTCCAGGCGAGGCGCACTTCATCTCGAACGAGCCTCATGGCGCCTCGAGCAGCTCGCCCTTTTCCCAGCAGCCATGTTGACATTTCATTGCAGGGTAAACACCGGTGTAAATAGTAACAATAATGATGGCCGTGTTCCATTTAGGCTGACCATGGGCCCTGGTATTGTGGCTCACTGGAATGACTGTGACGCTTTAAATGTGACCATAATTAACGTTCTCAATTACACCGGTGTTCACCCTGCGATGACATTTCAATATGGCTGCTGGGAAAAGGTCAAATGAGCAGCAGGCTGCAGAGGTCTGGTGAGCTCGCTTCTTTCACTGTATGAGGGACATCACCTGAGGACATGTATCAAACCCACAAGTACGTACTACTTGTAAAAATGAGTATTGGGTGACGGTAAATAACAATTTTATTATGAAATGTTCAACTGCAATCTTGCTACATGTCATTTTTTTTGGTAGAAAAGTTGAGGAGGATCATCAAGGGTTAAAAAAACAAAACAAAAACCTGTTATTGGTGATAAAGGAGGGCACGTGGAAGTGACCCAAACCTCAAACCTGGTCCAAGCTTAACACAGAGCTGTGTGCACACATACAGCAGGCACATCAGCTGGCAAGTTGATCAGGAAGCGGACGCTTTTCGATTCAGTTTTGCTACCTTAGCAACCGAGATTGTCAGGGAGCTGCTTCTCATCGGACTCCAAGAGAAGCATTTCTTCTCGCCCCCCATGGCACATGCCCCTTTGCCAGCTCGACAAAGCACGAGCAAGAGGTTGCCAAAACACCACAATTCCCTCAAAACTGTAACCGAAAGGTATCAGATAAGTTCAGAACATCGCGTGTGTTGCTTGCCGCATCAGCATTTTAACCACAGGAAATGACCCCCACACACATTCTCCTATCCACATCAGTCTCTCAGTCTCTTATCTCGTCCCCCCCCCCCCCCCCCCCCCCCCCCCCCCCCCCCCCCCCCCCCAGGCTGTGGCGAGTTGCAGAGCAGCCAAGTTTGCCCACCCGGCCAATCGGATGTGTTGCTGGCCTGAAGAGTGATAACTGCTCAGCTGGTGCCTCTATCGCTCTGGAGTCAGAGGGCCAGAGTTGATTTTCTCGTTGACGCTCGTGGTTCAAGGCACAGCTTGAAGTGTTCACATGTTGCAAATGGCCACTGCTGAGCTCGCTGTCGAAAGCTGGTAAACAAACAAATGTAATCTTCTCTTTGTTGCTTCGCCCCTGCAGTCTGATACGATACGCGTTGCTCAAACCCGCCACGTAGACATCTCATCTTGCCATTTGTTGTTCCTCCCCCACACTGCAGGCCTCCCCCGCATCCGACACATCTCGAATCCTCCAAATCGACCCGAGGGCAAACTCCTCACCTGAGCAGCGGAGGAGCACCTGGGCTCTGATGTTCTCAGTGTTTGTTCAGTGTGCCTGCACATGTATGGACATGAATGTGAGATAGTGAGAGCGAGCGAGGGGCAGGAGTAACGCATCTGACGGTGGGTTCACACTGTGCACATGAAAGACACACAGGGTGCTCTCACCTCAAAGCGTGGACAGCGGTGCTGCCAGCAGAAAGCACCGCGCCGTCCTGGGACTCCGGGATTGCTTTTATAGGTGCTGCCTCTCCTTTAGCCCTCAGCTAGGCAGGAACAGAATGCTATTTGACCTTTTTGGAACGATGGAGAGGCTTCTGATGTTATTCCTCTTTGGGATAATCTCAACTCACCTTCCATCGATAAAAGCCTCCTCGAGCCCGAGGCGATGGAATGGAGGAGAGAAAAGCTTTTGGTTTGGCATTTGGAGCCTTGAATGCATCCAACTGCCGCTCTGTGTGCTTGTATCACGTAGCGCTCTAAAATAACTGCTCCGGAGGGTATGATTCATGCTTAGCTGGAGCTAAACCGTCCTCATCCCCCCACCCAACCTCCCCATTGATTTCACATTTATAACCGAGCTCCATTTGACCGATATTTCTGCCATCTTTTATTTTATGGCCCTCATATAAAAATTATGACGTTAGGCCGACCTCTGGATCCCTCATTTTAAATCTTCCGTGGCATACATATTTAAATCCTGTCATTTTATTTAAAAAAAGAATAAAGGTGCAGTGGATTCTCAGATTAAGTATGTACAAGGTTTCCCCTCGGAATAGAAATGTGTCTGAGGGCTTCGTTGTTTGTCACATGCGACCACAAGGGGGCACTGCTTGGACACAGTTCATTATGTAACAGCCGCACCAACACAACCAGGAGATGGGAGATCATTTCTAATCGTGAGCCTGGAACATTATTCTATTTAACTTTACATTGCATTTAGATGCATCAACTGGAAAGCTTTTCAAACAAGCAGCATCAATGTGTCTTGTGAGGTGCGGGAGCACGGCAGCAGAGCACGCTTTGATGTGCACATGACGCGCGTTCTGACTTCACATGAGAAGATCTCCTCGTGCTGCTGCCGGATTGTTGTCATTTCCTGTGAAGTGGAGGTAGCAAGAGGAAGATAAGAGACACAGATAGACACTGAGGTCGAGAAAGGGGAAGCGAGGGAGGAGGGTGGTGGAAAGACCGGAAAGGAAAAAAAATAGGTGTTAACATTTTCACAAAACCGCTGTGATCGTCCTCCAGGAAGATCTCTTGGAAATGGAGGGGTCAACCACAGAGAACAAGGAAAGAGGGCGATACGCCGTGTGACAAACTCAAATCTATTATCTAGTGGTCTTTCTCTGTCTCCTCTCTCCCCCTCTTTGGGGACTTCCCTGCCCCTCCCATACAGGTGTCAGTTAACAGAAGAAGAGGTAGCCAGATGTGCCGGGAGATTGCCAAGCTGAAAACAAAACGGAGTCAGCCAGAGGTCAGGACGAAAAAGTTTCACAAGATGGAGAGCTGGTAGACACACAGGAAGGTGCTGCTGAGGGAGATTCTGAAACCCAGGTCAAACACACACACACACACACATACACACACACACACACACACACACACACACACACACACACACACACACACACACACACACACACACACACACACACACACACACACACACACTATATTCAGCCATGATGTCATGATTAAAGGGAGGATCCATCTATTTTGTGTTGCATTGTCGAACATTTGGTCATTGTGAAAGACAGTTTTTGTGTCATGTGACTCAAAAATCCCAAACCGAGTTCACACATGAAGAGCAGTAAATGCGGGTTAAACAGTTATCAATACATGCATAAATAACAACATCCCACTGTATTTTTGATGACATTTTTCCAATTGATTTAAAAACGATTTCTATTAAATTCAGGAAATAATTTGTGTGTGCATCCCAAACATTTTTGTGAATCTTATTTAATTTTTATCTGTGGACTTCGTTTATAATAATTACACTTTGTGTGTACAGTGAGAACACATGTTGTGGTTAGCCTGGCTTTAAACTATGACCCGCTCACACACTTGCTCTGGGTTGAGATGCTGAGGGGCTCTGACCAATATGTGTTATTTGACAACATTTGGGAATGTGAGCGTTGGGTTTCTTGGATTTAAAGGTCTGCTTGTTAGGACTCAGCCAGCCGGACTCCCTCCTCAGCCCGTTCACCCGGTGACACCCGGTACCTCAGAGCGCTGCCAGGGAGCTACGGGCTTGGAGGCGGGGACAAGCCAGGTGAGCTCCAACTCACACCTGAAGCCACTCAGCTCGTCCCACGGCTGCAGCTCGTCAGCTCGTTGTATTCGGGGAATAAAGATCAGGACTGTCTGTGCTGACGTTGAGAGTTCGTGCCATGATGTCCGTGGACTTTCCTCCTTGTGTCGTCACTGAACTTTCCCTCAGCTGTTCTGGGCTCCTGAAGAACAAAAGGTCATGTCTCCTGTGTCCAACTCCAAACCTTGATGCTAAAGACTCCTCCACCTGCAGTCAGTCCCCTACAATGTGATGCTTGGAGCCTTCCAGAAAAAGAGTCTTTACCAAATATGTCTGGATGTTTTGGTTCATCTTATTTATTCAAATCGACCTTGTGGTGCAGCCACTGACAAAGAACCAAGACACACTTGAGTTTGTCTACTTTGGCTACATTACATTACATGTCATTTAGCTGACGCTTTTATCCAAAGCGACTTACAAGAAGTGCATTAAACCCACAAGTCCAAACTCAGAACAACAAGAATCAAGCAAGTACAATTTCTTCAATAACGTTAAACTACAGAGTACTATCCGTAAGTGCCATTTAAGTGCTACTAAAGTGCTAAACAACAAAGTGCTATCAGTAAGGGACATTTAAGTGCTACTAGAGTGCTACTACGGCTCTACCTTCCCTATTCAAGGTATAGTCGAAAAAGATGTGTTTTTAGTTTGCGACGGAAGTTGTAGAGACTTTCTGCTGTCCTGATGTCAATGGGGAGCTTGTTCCACCAATGAGGAGCCAGCACAGCAAACAGTCGTGATTTTGTTGAGTGTTTAGCTCGAAGTGAAGGAGCTACAAGCCGATTGGCAGAAGCCGAGCGAAGTGAATGAGCTGGGGTGTACGGTTTGACCACGTCCTGGATGTAGACCGGACCCGATCTGTTCGCAGCGCGGTACGCAAGTACCAATGTTTAGAAGCGGATGCGGGCGGCCACCGGTAACCAGTGAAGGTCGCGGAGGAGCTGAGTAGTGTGGGTACATTTCGGGAGGTTGAAGACTAGTCGAGCAGCTGCATTCTGGATGAGCTGTAGAGGTCGAATGGCATTAGCAGGTAGACCTGCCAGGAGGGAGTTGCAATAGTCCAGCCGTGAGATGACCAGAGCCTGGACCAAAACCTGTGCCGCCTTCTGAGTGAGAAGGGGTTGTATTCTCCTGATGTTGTACAGCATGTACAGCATGTACCTACAGGAGCGTGTTATTGTGGTAATGTTGGCAGTCAGGGAGAGTTGACTGTCGAGTGTCACACCGAGGTTCCTGGCAGTCGGAGTCGGAGCCAGCACTGAGTTGTTGAAGTTAATAGTTAGGTCGTGGGTGGGAGAGCCTTTTCCTGGAAGGAGGAGAAGTTCAGTCTTGTCCGGGTTAATTTTCAGGTGGTGTGCGGACATCCACTGAGAGATGTCGGTCAGACAGGCAGAGATTCGTGCTGCTACCTGTGTTTCAGATTGGGGAAACGAGAGGATCAGTTGGGTGTCGTCAGCGTAACAATGGTAGGAGAAGCCATGCGAGCGAATGACAGAGCCAAGAGAGTTAGTGTACAGAGAGAAGAGAAGAGGACCAAGGACTGAACCCTGAGGGACCCCAGTAGTCAGAGGACAAGGCTTAGACACAGATCCTCTCCAGGTTACCCGGTAAGAGCGGTCGGTGAGGTAGGATGAGAAGAGTGAGAGCGCGGTGCCTGAGATACCCAGGTCCTGGAGGGAGGACATGAGGATCTGGTGGTTCACTGTGTCAAAGGCAGCGGAAAGGTCTAGAAGGATAAGGACAGAGGAGAGAAAGGCTGCTCTAGCAGTGTGAAGCTGCTCAGAGACAGCAAGGAGGGCAGTCTCTGTTGAGTGGCCTGCCTTGAATCCAGACTGGTGGGGGTCTAGAAGGTTGTTACTGTGGAGATAGGAGGAGACTTGGTTAAAGATAGCTCGCTCTACAGTTTTGGAAAGGAAGGGGAGGAGAGAGACAGGTCTGTAGTTATTGACTTCAGGCTACTTGGAGACCCACGGACCCTTTAGATTCTTTCCTTTTAAGAGCCAGAAAAGGTCCAACTAATCAATTGTGTGAGTGACTAGTCTACACTTACCTGAGTACCGTGTGGGCCCTCTGATGTTGTGATGGATGAGCTAAAATGTGCTGCCATATTCATCCGTCTCCCTGAGGTGATGGATGGGAGCCCCGGATCTGACAGGGAGGTCAAGGCTGCGATCCAGTGCACAGCAGCCGAAGGGAGAACACGGAATGGCCATTCCTTATGACAACACAGATGCTCATGCCTTCTGACACCGTATGCACTTAGCAATGTTCACTAGCTTTCGAAGACATGATAACTAGCTTGTTTTTCTTCCTGTTTCCCACGTTCCTCACCCACTCTGGGCCTTCGTGTTGATCGATCTGCCCGTCATAGTGCAGATCTCTTTGTTTTCATGCTGGTTGGCTTTTGCTCCAGACTGTTTCTCATACCTCTCACACTTTTTTTTTTTTTTTAAACTTTTTCAAAAGATTTGTGCTTCTCAACGGCGTCTTTCCTTTCACCCTCGCTTTCCCCTTTGTATTGTTTGTTATGAACACTCTCATCATTTTCTGTTAGACATAAAAATAAAAGGCTTGTTCTGGCCCCCCCCCATCCTGCTCCAAAATTAAATGGCATATATGTCACACTCCTCGTCATGTAGAAAAATAGCAGTTATCAACATGTCACAAGCAAATTGTTTTGACTACAATACAGACCCTGTCAACCTCCCCTTGGCAGAACTCAACAACCCCCGGAAGTGAAACTAGGCCCAAGAGCCGCGTTGGATAAAGCGCAGGTTCCTGAAGTAAGTGCTGCGAGCTATATGAGGCTGCACTTATCTCCTTGTCTGAGCCATACGCACCCTTTGTGTTTCAATGTAAAGGCCACGCCTCCTGCAGCTCCGTAAGGAAACTGACTGCACTACAATTACACTTTTCCATGCAACACCGTATGTGTCAAATTTAACATCATCCAGCTGCGTGGCATGCGTTTCCTTTACAAGGCTTTACTGCAATGCACTCTGTTTGTCTGTGGTCTGTATATATGCTGCATTAACAAAGGATTCGTTATTAAAGGGTCAGTTCACGCAAAATAAAGATAAGACAAAAGAAAAAGAAGTAAAATGTGGCTCTAGCCATGCAGACATTGGTGGTTTTCTATTTGCTCAGATTTTGAGAGATTTGCATAGAGGTGAAGGGAAATGTGTTTGTGGTGCTTACAACAGTGAACATTATTATACAAAAAATATATATTAAAAAATAACAGGACAGCATCTTTTCCAGTGCTCACTTATTGGCTGTCTCCTAGGATGGAAATGCAACCAAGCTGATCAGAGACTTGGAGGCAGGATAAAGAATGGCAACGTCAACTTTCTGGGTCAGTTACAAACTGGCAACAAAACGGTTTGAAAAAAAAATGTGATTGATGCAGCTTCAAAGGTAGTACATGGGTTAACAGAAATGACAACTCTTAAATCAATGTTTTCAATAGGCATGATACAGTTGGTCGTATTGGCTCAAACTGTCTACATACTGACAGAAGTACATGAGACAGATACTCTGTGACATTCCTGCACCTCCTTTTAGGAGTACTCATGGCGTCTGCAATATTCCACAGAACCTGAAGGAAAGCAGCCAATCAGAGCCCAGGAGAATCTAACACAGTGTCAACAACTGCTTGTGAACTCAGATCAAACTGTCAGACTATGCAGCGCTGATCAAATATAAATTGAGATTGTGTTACCGCATCCCCAAATGTTTTCAGAAAACAATTTTTGTAAACTGCTTAGTTGAAAGTTTTCTCCGGTCACATGGCGGCTGATTCACAAACTTTCTCAAGTTATTAACTTTTTCTCTTCAAGCTAAGTGCCCCGAGAAACCCTTAACTGCTTTTGCCTTGACTAGAAATAGAGAATGTACCACATATCGTAACCAAATTTGCACAAAATCAGAAAAAATAAAAGGTGAATTAATCAGAATTTCTATTCATTTTTATTATGTGAATGTTAGCAGTTGGTGTATTGAGGTACACATGTGACAATATAGGACAATAAGATTGGTTATGACTAAATGACAACAAACTACTCCAACACAGACTATGTTTAACATGAACCCAAGGCCAGACTGAATAATAAAGAGGAAACTAAATGGTGTTTCACTCTAATTATCAGGCTATGGTTACTCTGCATAAATCCACTGGCCTAGTTTACGAGAACTTCTTTGCACCAAAAAAAATATAAAAACTGCTGACGGTATTTTCTATAGATGACCAGGAGTAATGAGGACATTGTTTCAGGAAAGATTCTTTGTTGGATTTAAAAAAAGATATGAATAATTAGTCAATGCATTGCATTCAATTGACCTCCATTGTATTGTAGTTCATGCAGAAATATCAGAGTTATGTATTCTTGTAATTTGTGTTAACCAACTTTTGAAAGTTTCAGCATCTCAAAGCACTGCATTTTATTATGTATGTCCTTATTTAATTTTACGTTTAAAATATGCCTTAAGCCAACGAGGCTCCTTGAGCTCCCCTGGTATAGACCCATATACAGCAATATGCGGTCCAAGTATGGACCGGTGGCGTACTCCACACAAGCCACAGAAATGGTTCACAAGAGGCTCTGGAGTGCTGCTGCTTCTCAACATACCTCTTCTGGAGGCCCTGATTGCTCTTCAAGTTTCTCCATATGAGATGCAAAGGAAGGAAGAGTGCTCCTGAAGCAGATCATCATGCTCTAAATATTGTATCGTTGTTGTGTGTAAGGAGATGAGTGCCCATTTATATTTAATTGCTTCGGGCAGCATTGCGCCTCACTCCGTCTCGCTATGAGACGCAGGTTTGTGTGTGTTGGGCCGTCCTGTTTCAAAAAATATACAGATCGAATGAGAATATGACGGATCAAACCTTTGGTGATGCGAGTAGAGCCCAAACCGAGAGCGGATGTTTGGGGCCAACACATGAATAAAATCAGATACCGATGTATCATGTTATTGATAAAGATCCATCTATTGTGTTATTACATATTTGTGCAGGAACAAGGAAGTTGACAGTGCTCTCTGGTGGACAAATAGTCCACCAGTGGGGACACTATTTCTGAATGACCTCAATCATATCTTTTGCATTTGGACCGGGTTGGGTTGACGCTAGATGTAGCAGCTCTACAACGTGGAGGTCAGTCAGCGTGACCTCACCCGTTGGTTTGTGGACCACAGTTTGTACGCAACGAAACCCCTTTAGTTCAGGAAAACTGCCACCAAAAGTGATCTTTTTCCATATTTAATACGACATCTCTGACCGTTGCATAGTCTCATACATGCATTTACTGTGTGTGCGCTCTACGAGACAAATCCTAATGGTCTTTCCATTGGGGAAAGCTTTCAAGCTGAGAAACACTAAAACAAAAGGAACATTCTTGTCCATAAACTTCAATGTAGAATTCAAATCTTGTGACTATTTCATGAACTGCCTTTTGAACTGAGCTGGATCAAGTTTTATGCTACCACTGTTTGTTTACGTCCACGTAGTAAAAACATCAACAAGTCACGGCAATATGCTCAAAGGTACGGCCTCCAAACACACCGCTTATGCATAATAGATGACGGCTGTGCACACACTTTCACAGCCGTCATCAGTAACTGTGGGAGTGCACAGGTGCCTGCATACACACACACACACACACACACACACAGAGACACACAGCATTGATGTCCAAATGAATTTGAAATGTATGCTCTGGACTTGAATTATGCATTCAGAATCTGTATGTACATCTGTGAGATAAGATGTTTGGTGCTTGAAGATGAGGGTATTCCGGTGGCTCAGCAGGTGAAGATGGGCAATGGTACACCCACATTAAAAATCATACAACCACTCAATAATCAATCACTAGTCAAGTACTGAATATTAATCCACATTTCCGAGCACATCAAGAGCAATATTAGTTAATGCATTCTCATGCTCAGGAGTAGTATGAGAGTCAGACTTTATACGAGACTTGGCATTTGCTCCACGCACTGATTTGTAATTTGGGTATCATGACATTAGTTTATTATTATTCAATGCGCACACAGATGCGTGAACACCGACGACGTTCAAGCCGCTCGCCGCCACACGGTCTAACGACGTGCTCCATAATTGTGACACGCGGGACGTCGAGCGTAAAAAACACACTCGCTTGTTGATGAGGAAAGACAACAAATGAGCCAGGAAGCAACTCGGCAACGTGGCAATTTATTATCGGACACTCCTGGCTATGTGCTGGCAATTTGTCTGCGTTGCAGCCAATGATCTGGACGGTCATCCTCAACTCTAGAGAGGAGGCACACGCAGCGATCCAGGTGGGAACAGCGGAGCTCTCTCTGTCCTTTTCTCTGTCCCCCTCCGCCCAGAAGACATCATGATCGTGCGTCTCAGACTCTCTAAAAGAGTGGAAAACAATTTAGAAAATGGGCCTCTTGAACCAGCAGCCTGCAGGAAGGCTTTGTAGTGCCGTGCACCCGAGTAGCAGCTTTACTGGCCTAAGCCGGGCACATTAATCTCTCACGATGCACTGCGGTTCTCTAATGGGCAGTGGAAGCACACTGATTAATTATTCTAAAAGGACTAGTATAACTACACCTTATTATCCAGTTTTATCGTGTTACTGAAGCACAATAGCGGAAAGAAAAAACACCACTGCTGCTCTTTTCTAAAGCGGGAGCTGGTGCTCGTCTCCGTAGCTTCCAAGAGAAGAAAAAAAGCTCCCAGTATGCTTTCTATTCTTTCTATTATTAACCCAGTGTAAGTCAGAGTCGGGGGTTTGTCACGTCCTTTTCTTTTGTCAGGAATTTCATTTCAACCCTGTAATTTTTTTTTGTTCTGCTCCCGTTCTCCAGATGTATAGTATCAAAAGTCAACATTCTCCTCGGCTTCCTGCCAAACTTTCCCTTTGATTTTGGCTCACTGTCGTCATATTCAGCCTCTCCCGCACAGCGATATCGGAAAAAAAACTTCTCTTTTGTGAATAAAAAAAACAACCTACTTTTCAATTGGAACTTTTCAACCGACTGGCGGTGTTCCCGCGTTTGGCCATTAAAGCAATGTCTTGCTATGCGACCCGATGCTGCCACAACGAATGCTGTCATGGAGCGCCACGCGGCCTTCTACAACCAGCCGAACGTACGGAGACGTTTACCTCTAGTCACCAACACTTCATGCACGTTTCCTTTCTTGCTTAAAAATCGGCCACCGGAGCACAACGCATAAATCAATCTGAAACTGTAGTTGGGGCAGTCAACAGAGTTAAAACAATCCCACTTTACTTGAGCATGGCAGTGCAGTTATTATCTTTCAGCAGCATTAATCCCCGTTTCTTCGTGGCCCGCCTGTGAGGTGAAAGGAAATGGCCGTTCAGTGAGGACGACTCTACTCTTGTGTGCTTGTGGTTTGTTTCTCACACATCTGCCGCTCACTTCATCACGCATGCTAAGTGATCTCATCATTTCCTTGCTGTCATTGTTTCGGAGCTGTCAATCATGACATCAGCTGTTTGGATCAGCCGGTCTCTTCTATCCAATAGCACAACGAAACAATGACATCGTTAGCTTTTTTTTTTTTTATCTGGCTGCCGTCTCTGTTTGAATATGACTGTCGTCTTTATTTAAATGAGAAGAAAAATATGTGCCACTATTCAGTCTGTTGACAAGCTCTGTGCTGGGGCTGAACCCGAGGAAATATCAAAATACATTTTTTATCTTGCTTGGCATTCAGTGCAGCTTTTAAAGAAGAGTGCTTGGATTTGAGAGCACACTTTGGTCATGAGTAGTTCTATATATATATATATATATATACATATATATATATCTCGATACTGCTTATTAGTTTGGTTCCTTATCGGTACTCTTTAACGGTTCTTTTTGTGAGAAAAAAGATCTTAACAGGGTTACACAACTAAATGCAGATCGCTGTCCCATTTTGCTCCACAACCAAACACATAAGCTACATCCTTGTGGAGGTGGAGAAAGAGGTTGAAGTCTGGTGGTACGACATCTGATAGGTCTGTGTCTCTCTCCAGAAGGCAGCAGGGTGAACAGGTGGTCGCTGGGCGGCTTTTGTCTTTTAGTATCCGTTTGGCTCTTTGCAGGCCCCACTTCTCATTAATATCACTGATACTCATTTCTGCACATTGATGCGCTGCACAAGTTGTGAGAAAACTGCTGCTGGTTCCTCCCTCACTTTGGATCTTTGTCTCTTCTCTGACATGTATGTGAGTCTCACGCTGTGCTGAGCCGGAGACGCTGTGTGCGAGTCAGAGTGAAGCACAAAGACAAAGAGACGGAGAGAGGAGGTTTGAGACGAGGACCTCTCACTAAATTACCGTGAGCAGGACTGTCTCATCAATACTTCCGGTTTTACGCATTTAGAAGCGGTTCCCGTTTAGAACTGGGTTTCAGGGGGCATCCCTCGCCATGAGTCACTGCATAACAAGTGGTGAGCAGGGTCGCTAGACCATGTCAATGTGTCCTTGGGCGAGACACTTAACACCAAAATGTCTCCCGTAGCTGTGACTATGATGTTTGAATATTAGTTACTGCTGATGTGCAGGTGGAACCGTAGCCCCTCCCATCAGTGTGTGAATGATGTCATGTAGTGTTAAAGTGCTTTGAGTGTTCGGAAGACTAGAAAAGATCTATACAAGTACAGGTCCATAACAGAACAACACTCCCCCTCCTCGGTTAGGTACATGTTTCTTTGTGCATTTGTATGATATCAAATAGTAATTTCTCTCTCTTTCGTTTGCATTCTCCTCTCCTATGAGTGCAGACTTATTTGGGTCTCGGCATAGTCTGGCTTAAAATAATAATGTTTGTTACATTACTTACCTAGGTGGCATTATTTAAAGCTTTGGCGAGGAACATTGTGTATTGATTTTGGCCATCCCTAAGAAAGGTGGCTTTAGAAAACCTCTCATTTTAATGCAGCAGGGTGTGACAGTCGGGCCCGCTCAATCCTGGTCGGTTTTATTCGTTCTTCGTTCATAAATCCGATTGAAATCATTTGATTCTGTGCATGTTATCTTGGACTGGAGTGAGCTCGGCCTCGGCACTCCATGATTGGATTAGCAGATCCATGCACAGGGAGCTGTGTGATACAGCTCAGAAATCTAATTTGATTTCGGAGGGATGTGATGTGATGTTTCTTATCTTGCTTCGCTCTGGACAGAGGAGAGGTGGGGAGGGGGGAAAAAAGAAAAAAAAAACAAGCAGTATTGATCTCAGACAATATGAAATTGGCCTTGGCTGTTAAAGACAGTCTTCAAATCACATCCACGGATATCCCAGGGCAATGGGAATAAGCAATGCGTTTATATTGGTGTGATACAGTTGTCAACGCTGCTCGATTTCAACCCTGGCTTTGTCGAGATACATTTTCAACACCAGCTGAAAAACAAATATGATTCTAAAATGCTTTCCAGACAATCATCATATTGGTAATCCCTGTGTCCATTAAGGCCTTAAACTACCCCCGCTCTCTTAACGAGCAGCAACATGTGGCCTCTGACACTGATGTGCAAAAGAAGGCGGTATTTAAGCGTGAATAAAAAGGTTACTGAGCCGAGTCTGTTTGGGTCTGTCACGCCTGTCTGGAACCTGGACAACAAAACACCTTTTCAGATAAGGATGCTGTGCGCTGCCATTGGCAACTGAGGTTTTGCTTGTTAGTCAGTCACTCATTCTGTCACATACTGGTTTTTGCACCAATTAGCTTGCAGGCCAGTCAGTCAGTGATGTGACAAATTAGTCACATGTCAATCATTCAAGTCCCGTTCGCACACACTTACTGTTATCGCGCTAGCAACTTTATATGTTGGTCTCCAGTTTGGATAAGGGCTCACAATGATATTGAGATATTGGATGCTGTCCTGAGTTTATAAAATCTCAGCGTGATGCCAGTTTTTTTTTCAGGTTTTGTAGTGATTTGTATTTCAATATGAAATATGAGGGAAGGGTATACCTTGATCGATGAATCGATCAAAGACTTCAGGCATTTTATTTGATTGCTCCAAAGTGGTTGAGCACTGTAGTAAATGCTACATTCAAATGAAATCACTTTGATACTATAAAATCAAATAAGCCAGGTGTTGATCCTCCTCAAAGACCTGTCGCTTTTAGGTCTCCATGTGGAGTCGTGAAGACTTTGCAGTGCTTCAAGGAGGTGGGATAGCAGCTGGGCACACCATCAACTCGCCAATGGATGAGCTGGACATGCCCCCCTGTGACTGTCCAGGTCCTCCCAGATGAGGACAGTTGTAAAGTCAGCTGGCTGAGCTCCCTCCATGATGGATGTGGATGTGTCAACATGAGAGTGGTGATGTGGCGTTGTCGGTGATGCGCCTGCTCGGTACAATGTCTGCAATCTGGAAGTGTTAAGGCAGCCTCTGCCTTGATCCAGTTCGACACAGACGGCAAATTCAGACCTTGCATACAGGAATAACCCCCGTGTCCATGGTTGTCCATGCTTGTCTATGTTTGTTCATGGTTATTGATGGTTATTTATGGTTGTCCATAGTTATTCATGGTTATTTATGGTTGTCCATGCTTGTCTAAGTTTGTTCATGGTTATTTATGGTTATGTATGGTTGTTCATGGTTATTTATAGTTGTCCATGGTTATTCATGGTTATTCTTTGTTGTTCATGGTTATTTATGGTTGTTCAGGATTATTTATGGTTATTCATTGTTGTTCATGGCTATTCATTGTTGTTCATGGTTATTTATGTTTGTCCATTGTTGTTCATGGTTATTCATTGTTGTTAATGGTTATTTATGGTTGTCCATGGTTGTCCATAGTTATTCATGGTTATTTATGGTTGTCAATAGTTATTCAGTGTTGTTCATGGTTATTTATAGTTGTCCATAGTTATTCATGGTTATTTGTGGTTGTCCATGGTTGTCCATAGTTATTCATGGTTATTTAAAGTTGTCCATGGTTATTTATGGTTGTCCATAGTTATTCATGGTTATTTATGGTTGTCCATGGTTGTTCATGGTTATCCATGGTTATTTATGGTTGTCCATGGTTATTCATGGTTGTTCATGGTTATTTATGGTTGTCCATAGTTATTCATGGTTATTTATAGTTGTCCATGGTTATTTATGGTTGTCCATGGTTATTCATGGTTGTTCATGGTTATTTATGGTTGTCCATAGTTATTCATGGTTATTTATAGTTGTCCATGGTTATTCATGGTTGTTCATGGTTATTTATGGTTGTCCATAGTTATTCATGGTTATTTATGGTTATCCATGGTTATTTATAAACTGACGTTTTTTTACTGGGCCCTGAACACCTCAGAGATCAATTATCTGGTGATGTGGTTTCTGTAGATGGCATTGCCCTGGCATCCAACACCACTGTAAAGAATCTTGGCGTTATCTTTGACCGGGGCTTGTCCTTTAATTCCCACGTGAAGCAAATCTCAAGGATTGCATTTTTTCACCTACGTAACATTTCAAAAATCAGGCACATCTTGTCCCAAAAAGATGCAGAATAGCTGGTTTACGCGTTTGTTACTTCCAGACTAGATTACTGCAACTCCTTATTATCAGGCTGCTCTAATAAGTCTCTTAAATCCCTCCAGTTGATCCAGAATGCTGCAGCTCGTGTACTCACAAAAACTAAGAAAAGAGATCACATTACTCCGGTTTTAGCTGCTCTGCACTGGCTCCCTGTAAAATCAAGAATCACATTTAAAATTATTCTCCTCACCTACAAAGCCTTGATTGGTGATGCACCATCATATCTTAAGGAGCTTGTAGTACCATATTGCCCCACTAGAGAGCTGCGCTCACTAAATCCGGGGCTACTTGTGGTTCCTAGAGTCCTAAAAAGTAGGATGGGAGCCAGATCCTTTAGTTATCAAGCTCCTCTTTTATAGAACCAGCTTCCACTTTCAGTCCGGGAGGCAGACACAGTCACCTCATTCAAGAATAGACTTTTACATTACATTACATTACATGTCATTTAGCTGACGCTTTTATCCAAAGCGACTTACAATAAGTGCATTAAACCGTGAGTCCAAACTCAGAACAACTAGAATCAAGCAAGTACAATTTCTTCAATAAAGTTAAACTACAAAGTACTATCCGTAAGTGCCATTTAAGTGCTACTAAAGTGCTATCGGTAAGGGACATTTAAGTGCTACTACGGCGTTTAAGTGCTACCTATTCAAGGTATAGTCGAAAAAGATGTGTTTTTAGTTTGCGCCGGAAGATGTAGAGACTTTCTGCTGTCCTGATGTCAATGGGAAGCTCGTTCCACCAATGAGGAGCCAGCACAGCAAACAGTCGTGATTTTGTTGAGTGTTTAGCACGAAGTGAAGGAGCTACAAGCCGATTGGCAGAAGCCGAGCGAAGTGAACGGGTTGGGATGTACGGTTTGACCATGTCCTGGATGTAGACTGGACCCGATCTGTTCGCAGCACGGTACGCAAGTACCAATGTTTTGAAGCGGATGCGGGCGGCCACCGGTAACCAGTGAAGGTCGCGGAGGAGCGGAGTAGTGTGGGTAAATTTCGGTCGGTTGAAGACCAGTCGAGCAGCTGCATTCTGGATGAGCTGTAGAGGTCGAATGGCATTAGCAGGTAGACCTGCCAGGAGGGAGTTGCAATAGTCCAGCCGTGAGATGACCAGAGCCTGGACCAGAACCTGTGCCGCCTTCTGAGTGAGAAGGGGTCGTATTCTCCTGATGTTGTACAGCATGTACCTACAGGAGCGTGTTATTGCGGCAATGTTGGCAGTCAGGGAGAGTTGACTGTCGAGCGTCACACCGAGGTTCCTGGCAGTCGGAGTCGGAACCAGCACTGAGTTGTTGAAGTTAATAGTCAGGTCGTGGGTGGGAGAGCATTTTCCTGGAAGGAGGAGAAGTTCAGTCTTATCCGGGTTAATTTTCAGGTGGTGTGCGGACATCCACTGAGAGATGTCGGTCATACAGGCAGAGATTCGTGCTGCTACCCGTGTTTCAGATTGGGGAAACGAGAGGATCAGTTGGGTGTTGTCAGCATAGCTGTGGTAGGTGAAGCCATGCGAGCGAATGACAGAGCCAAGAGAGTTGGTGTACAGAGAGAAGAGAAGAGGACCAAGGACTGAACCCTGAGGGCCCCTAGTAGTCAGAGGACAAGGCTCAGACACAGATCCTCTCCAGGTTACCCGGTAAGAGCGGTCGGTGAGGTAGGATGAGAAGAGTGAGAGCGCGATGCCTGAGATACCCAGGTCCTGGAGGGAGGACAAGAGGATCTGGTGGTTCACTGTGTCAAAGGCAGCGGAAAGGTCTAGAAGGATGAGGACAGAGGAGAGAGAGGCTGCTCTAGCAGTGTGAAGCTGCTCAGAGACAGCAAGGAGGGCAGTCTCTGTTGAGTGGCCTGCCTTGAATCCAGACTGGTGGGGGTCTAGAAGGTTGTTACAGTGAAGAAAGGAGGAGACTTGGTTAAAGATAGCTCGCTCTAGAGTTTTGGAGGGAAGGGAAGGAGAGAGACAGGTCTGTAGTTGTTGACTTCAGATGGGTCGAGAGTGGGTTTCTTCAGGAGAGGGTTGACTCTTGCCTCCTTCAGAGAGTTAGGGAAACAGCCGGTTGAGAGGGAGGTGTTAATAAGATGGGTGAGAAAGGGAAGAAGGTCCGGAGCAATGGACTGGAGAAGGTGAGAAGGGATGGGGTCAAGGGGGCAGGTGGTTGGGCGGGCAGAGGTTACCAAGGTAAGAACTTGATTGGGAGACAGGGGGATAAAAGAGGAAAACAAGGGGGAAGAAGGTGAAGTTACTGGAGGTGAAGTTGAGGAAGATGGATTAGTAAATGAAGAGCGTATGTCGTCTATCTTTTTTGTAAAGTAGTCAACAAAGTGGCTTGGTAGAAGGGTGGAGGGAGGGGGGGGAACAGGGGGGTCAAGGAGGTTGGAAAAAATTGAGAAGAGCTTTTTAGGGTTAGATAAAGAGGATTCGATTCTGGATTGATAGAACAAACTTTTGGCTGCAGAGATGGACGCAGAGAAGGAGGAGAGAAGAGATTGATAGGCAAGCAGGTCGCTGGCGTGTTTGGATTTTCGCCATTTCCTTTCCGCTGCTCGCATAGTGGCTCTCTCGGCGCGCACCGGTTCGGATAGCCACGGAGCCGGAGAGGACTTGCAGACCTTTCGAGTCGTAAGAGGACAGAGAGAATCAAGAGAGGACGACAGCGTAGAGAGAAGAGTGTCAGTGGCGAAGTTAGGCTGCATAAGTGCGAAGGAATCGGTTGAGGGGAGGGCTGACAGAACAGAGGAGACCAGAGAGGAGGGTGAGAGGGTGCGGATGTTGCGACGGACAGGTGCAGAATCCGTTGTGGGAGGGTTGTCAGTTCCAAAGAGTGGGAGAGAGTAAGAGATGAAGAAATGGTCAGAAACATGAAGTGGAGTTACAGTGAGGTTAGCTGTAGAGCAGTTTCTGGTCAAAATATAGTCAAGGTGGTTGCCAGCTTTGTGAGTAGGAGGGGAAGGACTGAGAGAGAGAGCAAAGGAAGACAGTAAGAGTAGCAGGTCACATGACTTCTCAGTCTGGATGTTGAAGTCACCCAGAAGGATGAGCGGGGGTCCATTTTCTGGGAAGTTTGATAGGAGGACATCTAGTTCTTCCAAGAAGTCTCCAAAGGAACCAGGAGGACGGTAGAGAACGACAATGGTTAGATGAACCGGATGAGTAACCGTCACTGCATGAAACTCAAAAGACAGTGGGGTAAATGGAAGCGGGTAGAGAGCAAAACTCCATTTGGGTGAGATGAGTAGACCTGTGCCACCACCCCGACCAGAGGGTCTGGGTGTGTGGCTGAAGGAGAAGGCCGAGGAGAGAGCAGCAGGGGTTGATGTGTTGTCTGGTGTGATCCAGGTCTCAGTGAGAGCCAGGAAGTCCAGCGATTGCTTGATAGCGAAGCCAGAGATGAAGTCCGCCTTGCGGTTAGCTGACTGGCAGTTCCAGAGGCCCCCAGTGACGAGGCGCTGGGTCTGTGTAGAGCGGGTGGGATAAATAAGAGAGGAAGGATTTTGGTGCATGTGTGAACGAGTCCGCGGTCTATAGTATCTACGAGTAGATGTGCACACAGGTATGAAGAGAAAACACATTATCACAGGGAAATGTTTCTACTCAGCCGCCCTCAGCCACCACCGAAGACTCCCACGGTTGACTCATAGGTCTTTATCCTCCGAGTCTTCATACGAGGAGTCTTCCTGACGCTTCAGCTGACGCTACAAGCCCCGACCTGGTTATACACCCGAGTTGGCGGTAATTGGTTACAGCTGTGTCGAGCCCGCCCACAGGTCGTTGAAGGAATTGCCCACTCAGTGATCGATACTGGTAAGCAGGTGATCCTTGCTAACAGTGAAGTCTCAGTTTGCTAGAATGTGACTTAAGACTTTACTGTTTGATAGTGCTTATAGTTAGGGCTGAATCAGGTTTACCCTGGTCGAGCCCCTTGATATGCTGCTATAGGCTTATAGGCTGCTGGGGGATGTTTTAGGATACACTGAGCACCTATCTCATCTTCTCTCTCTCCTTATGGATGCATTTACATCTCTCCATTGCACCTTATTAACTCTGCTTCCTCCCCGGAGTCGTTGTGACTTCACGTCTCATAGGGTCCATTGGACCTGGAGGTGTCTGATGCCTGGTGAACCGGCCTCCCGTGTTGGCCCTGCTGATGCCCCCCGCCCCCCCCCCCCCCCCCCCCCCCCCCCCCCCCCCCCCCCTCCTCTCTACCTCCTTCTGTTTCATGGATTGGAGTTCCATTCATACATTGTCATATTCATGTAATGTGTTTATGTAACTTTGTAAATGCTGTTAATTCTGTACACATGACATCTATTGCTTCTGTCCATCCGGGGAGAGGGATCCTCCTCTGTTGCTCTCCTGAAGGTTTCTTCCCTTTTTTCCCTGTGAAAGGTTATTTTTGGGGAGTTTTTCCTGATCCGATGTGAGGTCCTGGGACAGGGATGTCGTATGTGTACAGATTGTAAAGCCCTCTGAGGAAAATTTGTAATTTGTAATATTGGGCTATACAAAATAAACTGAATTTAATTATGGTTGTTCATGGTTATTTATGGTTGTCCATGGTTGTTCATGGTTATTTATGGTTGTCCATGGTTGTTCATGGTTATTTATGGTTGTTCATGGTTATTTATGGTTGTCCATGGTTGTTCATGGTTGTTCATGGTTATTCATGGTTATTTATGGTTGTCCATGGTTATTTATGGTTGTCCATGGTTGTCCATGGTTATTTATGGTTATTTATGGTTGTCCATGGTTGTTCATGGTTGTTCATGGTTATTTATGGTTGTCCATGGTTGTCCATTGTTATTTATGGTTGTCCATGGTTGTTCATGGTTATCCATGGTTATTTATGGTTGTCCATGGTTGTTCATGGTTATTTATGGTTTTCCATGGTTATTTATTGCGCAGAGACACAGTGTCTCAGCCAGACATTGGATCCTCTGCCTCCCAGAGACAGGTCAGCGACTGTGGACCTGGGAGCAGCTGGAAGGATTAGGGCTGCCTCCATTCTACTAAAGCATGTTATGCCGGTAGTTGGTCCACTCTTCAGTGCTGGTGAGTGGACAGAGGTCATATCGCCTGCTTCGCGTTCTAACCGACCTTCAAACGTTCGTAGATAACAATTAGGCTTGATCATTCTCTCTTATGTATGAATGGTTAGATCAGCTTGATGGGACCTTGGGCTTCCATTCATCTTGTGGTCTTCATTATTTAATATGATCATTTAGGAATGTTATTTATTTTCTTGACATTTTAGATTTGTTTCCTGTGAGATACTAATGACTTTATAATGACTTTAATGTTGTAAACATTACTGTTGCTGCGGTATGAACAATATTTAATTATATTTAAAATATAAATAACTTTTAATCCTGTGAATTGATTTGATTAAAAAAAAATTTGACATGCAGAATGTTTCACTAATGCAAAAGAACAAAGTACTAATAAAAGCAGCTCCTTGGAGTAATACAATCCTAAAAACTCTAACTAAAGGCCACCGTAGTTCTCCGACATGCTTGGTTAGGGAGGGGTGAGCGGAGGGTCATGTTGTGACCTGCTATCTGAAACCTTACCACTAGATGGCACTAAATCTCACACACTCCTTTTTAACTGTCCAATCGATCTCTTTTGCTTGAGAAGCATTTGTCTTTGAAAGTGTGTGTGTGTCACGGGTTGTGCATTAATTCCAGAGGGTACTAGCAAGGCGTGGCTTTCTCAAACAGCGTTTGTCTCTCTGAACGTGTGACGCCATCACACGAGCCCACAGTGCAGCAGGAGCGCCCCGGGCTTTATCCTCCCCATTGGGCCTCCTCAGAGGGATGACAGTGGCAGACACCTACGAAGCAGCATTCTGGACTCAGGAAAATGCCATTTCCTGTTTATGAACTGGTCAATGTTGTCTGCTTGTGGTCCTTGGTGTCCCAATGGGGCATTGTCTTCATCAGCTTAGCCTTTAACACGAGGCAAAGCCTATAGGAAAACGGATGTTAGTTACGTATTGTAATTCCAGATTCTATGAGTATAGGCGTGGTTCCGCCTGGCTCCACCGAAGCCAGCTGAAGAAATGCTCGTCGAAATTGGGAGCAGAGCTGTGGTCGCACAGTTGATATGACAAATGCAGATGTAAGGGAGGCCTGCTGAGGGCCCAACCAAG
Source organism: Cyclopterus lumpus (assembly GCF_009769545.1). Taxonomy (NCBI): domain Eukaryota; kingdom Metazoa; phylum Chordata; class Actinopteri; order Perciformes; family Cyclopteridae; genus Cyclopterus; species Cyclopterus lumpus. Next base: position 2,634,956 of record NC_046966.1, on the reverse strand, counting down.
TCTTCACAACAGGATAAACCCAACAGCAGCAGCTCTTAGAGGGCTAAACCACAATAACAATCGGACAATTATGTCGGCTTTCATCCACGTCATCTGATTACACTATGAACTGTGCTTGGACCATGCCAGACTGCATAAATAAGGCAGCACAATTCTTGATTATGTCTAATAACTCATCGGAGCTCCAGTAGTGAAAAGCAGGGCAAGCATCAATAAAGCCAGAGACCCAAGGGAGACATAGTAAGCCCACTCATTCACACTCTCACCCACTATACAGAGGGAAGGACACGGCAGCCTCGTGCACGTCATTTATATTGTGCAGCCAAGCTCATTAACTCGGAGCCTAATGTTTGTTTGTTTGAGCTTGTTCCATTTGATCCCCATTAAAACGCTGTTCCAATCCAATTGGACCTTTCCGTGCTGCCAATGGGGGCTGCCAATATTAACGCACTGCACCAACAATAAGGGAAAACAGAAGAACTGGAAGAGGCTTTCATGTCACAAAATGCCCCATCACAGGAAGAATTCTGATTGGGTATGTATCAAAGTTGTATTTCATTTCATTTCTGGTTTCATCATCTTATTTATAACACGTCTTTGATAGTTTGAAAAGAAGACTTGATTTCTTTCTGAGAACGTCCTCAACTGACAAGCACAGCGACCTTGTCGCATTTCTTTTCCCAGCTTTTTGACCAGGGGCTGTAATTATTTAATGAGTCCCAGTGTACCCTGGCCTGACCCCACCTCACGCCTTTCCCTCCCTCCATGGGCGGCAACATCTCAATTTGAATCTTTACTTGTTCTTTCACAGAGACAGACAGAGAGGCTTCTGCCCTCTTTCCTGTCAAGGAGAAAAATAGCAATAACAAGCCAACAATCTTGTCCACCTTTTGGTCCATGTCCGTTTGTCATTGCCAGTATTGAGGTTGCAAAGTGCTTTTGCCAGGCAACAAAACTAACTTCAGGCAAATTTTGAAATAACATTTTAATCATTGCTTCGCTGTATCATCTGAGGACTATTTATTAGCATTTGTAAGTCAGCATCAGTGGCAGATTTTTCTCCAACCAATTTCTACTTTCTAGTTAAATATTTAACATTTATTTCAACATTGACATAATAAGGACATCTTATTCATACAATTAAGTATATATATATATATATATCATATAATAATATTTAGTATAATATGCTATATAAATACCATCTATATTATAATAACATATATATATATACTGTATCGTATAATATAAATCACATATATATAAAATCTAATAGAACATGTTTATATATTAAGATGCCCCTATGAACCATGTAGGGTTAAAGTGTGCCTGTTTTTATCCACCTCCTCATTGTGTCTGTGGTCCAGCTGGTAATGACGTTCACTTTGCCCAATATGGCAGCTTGATGGAGTTATCATGTGTGTCCTGGTGTTCTCTTGTTTTCTTAATTCTTCCAACAAGTGCTTCATGTCTCTTACTCTCTAACTGTCCATGCTGGATCTGTCCCCGTTGATTTGACCAGGTCGGGTTTTCTTGGAAGAGAAGTGCATGCGCTGGCCGTCATGTCGTAAAAAAAGAAAGAAGAAAAGGCGCCTGATGAGATCGCACAGCTTTTAGGCCAGGTGACTTTGGCCCAAAGCTGAACCTATTTTAGGACGCTGATTGGCTAATTCACTCATTTATATCTTTAATCAGTAATAGGCTAAACTGATTCTTAGGCCCGTCTCTTCTGGGCCAAAACGATTCGGCCCCAGAGCAGCTGAGACATGCAGACAGGCGGAGAGGAGGAGCAGGAAGTGCAGGAAAATATTTTGAGCAAATATCCTATTTAAAAATAATACTGGGTGTATTCCATATCTTCAAAAACACACATAATTTATAAATATAATTAATATTATCTTTATAATATATTTATACTTTCTTTTTTTTGTGGCTCAAGGTGGGTGGGGCCAGGCCACGTGGCCCTCTATTGGCCAGCCGCCACTGGTCAGCATTCTAACATGCTTACAATGACAAAATGTACATTTAGATATTAAGCAGGTAGCACTTTCTCCAGGGGCTCGGAACCTTTTGAGGAACTCATTGTGTTTTGACTGCAGGAACCATGTTAACATTAAAATGAAAGTTAGGTGAAAGTTAGAGATTGAGAGGGCAGGCGGTAGAAAAGAGAGCCAGCGCGGTGGTGCTATGAATGAGAGAAGAAAACGAAGAACACGTTTCTGAAAGTTTATCCGCAGTCAAACTCTAAAGCACAACTAAATAACCATCACTAAACAGATGATGTAGTGTGGAGACAGAATCTCTTTGTTTCATTTTCAACCTTTGCATTTCTTATATTACCGCCAAGGTGCATCAGTAAATACTTTGCAGCAGTAAATGTCATCGCAGCGAGACAAAACGAAAAGGTTTATAAAAAAGAAAAAGAAATCTTTTAGGTTGAGCTGTGTTGGGTCAATCTGTTAATGATTCTGTTAATAGACATTTGAACATAACTTGTGTGCTTTAAATTAAAGTCCTGAGTGCATGACTAAATCACCAGCATCCTGGCTGTAGCCTCAGAAAGGCTAAGAAACAACAACAGAAGGCTACCGTTTCAAAATCAAAGAATTCATTTATTAATCAGAGTTCAAGACATATTATGAATTCATGAACTACTATCACAGCTATTCTATCTGTACTGAGACTAGCTCCTCTGGGCTCGCTGTGGGGTGATACAAGTAACTTGACTTGAAAAGCTCAATTTTAATTCTATTGCTGGGCCGCAGATACACGCACACACACACACACTTTAAACCGCGCTGTCCTGAAACAACAACTAAACGGTTGTCCCATGGATCTCAGAATTCAATGACCAATCATATTTGGGAATACTGAGTTATTATCCAAACCGCTTCTCCTATTCAGGGCCATGGGTCGCTGGACATTGGGTGAAGGCAATTTAGAGTCCAATTAACCTGAGCTGATGTCTTTGGACTGTGGGAGGAAGCCGGAGAACCCAGAGGGACCCCACGCTGACACGGGGAGAACATGCAAACTCCACACAGAAGGACCGGCCGGGATCGGGGATCAAACCCACTGCGACCGTGCAGACCTTAGATGTAATTCAAGAACTGGATATCGGACTCCAACACTGGCACCCATTCACTTGGGTGAAAATAATTGCAGAGTGAAGAAGCCAAGACAGTTTAAGCTTCTGGATTCTCCCCCGAAATGTGCACACGCACATAGTTTTGGGGTCATAGGGGCTGTTATAGTTGCAGAACCACCTCTGGCTGAGTGCTGGCACTGTTTCCAGTTCTCCTTAATCATCTATTCATGAAAAAAAGGCCCTCTGACACAGATCTAATTGGAATGTAAGATTTATCACGAACAGAATTACAAATAAGCATTAACAACACGCAAACGTGCAAGAAAGACTCAACTGCTGAGCCATTGAATGATCACAGTGTTGTGCGTGCAAATAATGGCGTCTTCTGACTTTCCTCATTAACGTGCTGGTGACCAAAGTGCTGCTCTCCAGGATGACTGGACTGGAGAATAGATCACACAGGTCCAGCTCATGTCACTAAATTTGCCCAAAGACAGCAAGGACATGAAGTCCTGGGAGAAGAAATTGGTGTGGAGGTTTAGAGAACTCTTTAGCTGCTTACAGCACACTGCAGTCTTGGCTCCGTGCCTGCTACCAGTAAATCTGTGACCATTTGTTTGGCCTCTCATACTGTTATCGCGATGTTGTCCTGAGAGGGGCATTCCAACACGAGATGAAGCGATTACTTTATTGTTTGATTAAACCGCCCGACATGGGAAACATAATAGAATCATGATACTCCTAATGGTACAATCTTGCTTCATATATTAAGCTTTTTGTTGTGTTGTCCACAAACAGATACCATATGGTGAGCCAGCAGCCCAAAAAACAAACCCCCAAAAAATTGAGTAATGACTCTGGATTTTCAGATCCACTTGATACTGGAATGTGAATAAAAATATACACGACCTAAACAAATGCTATCTGATATTCCTGTATGGAAGGTCCTGTAGAAAAGACATTTCAATATTTGAAACTTAATCATCTAAAAATGGATAGATCAGAAAAAGAAAACAAGGGATGGAATAGCTATGTCCATTTTAATATACTGTATCTAAAATGTGTGGATTTGAGATTTGCCATCTACTTTTTCTACAAAGTTTGTGTGTATGTAATATTGTAATGGTTGACAAAAAAATGTTGTCAACCATATCCAGTTCAACAAATTGGAGGATGCACGTAGTAGACATTGACAGCTAAGTCTGATACATATCTATGATGTGTCTATTTGAGACTTTACTTTCTTCTCCCAATTCACAAATCTTACTCAAAAAGTGACTGTATTTTGATCTCAGACGGCCTTATATAATATATAAAACAAATCTGAAGCCTCTGTTGGAAACACAGTTCTCTCTGTGATAATGCATGAGTCGATATAGTATTAACTAGTTTAGATGAAGAGCAATAGTCAATTATTCATTGTGCCCAAAAAATAAAAAATCTGTTCTAGAAGAATACTGGCTATGCGATGATGGCACTCTGATCCTGTTATTATCGAGATGCTGTAATGGGCATCTAATCCAATCCAGTAGAGGTTGACTGAGGACTTGGCTTATTGTGTGTAATAATGAATAGCAATAGCCAATGTAGCGGTATGAGTTATGTTGTCAATACAGGAACACTTGGCTGTACGGTCCACCACTTTGGTCCAGACTGAAAAATCTGAACAACCAAAAGTTGGATTGCCATAATCTTTGTACAGAAATTCATGGTTCCCAGAGGATGAATCCTCATGACTTTGATGATCATCCCATGACCTTTTCTTGTGGCGACACCATCAGGTTGAGATTCGTGGTTTTGAATGAAATGTTGGATGGAATACTGTGAAATGTTCAATCATGTTCTTTCAGGATAATTTGTAAGAACTTTGGTACTTCCCTGATCAGCATTTCAATTCAAAAGATTACCTGGAAAACAAAAACATTTCCATAAGCCTTAGTTGTACTTAGTTTTCAGTGCTAAGCTAATTTTTTGTGAGCATGGTAAACATTACACATGCTTAGCATCAGAATGTTAGCATTTAGCTCAAAAAGCTTCTTGGCTGGCTTAAGATGCTAACTTTTGTTAAAATGTATGTAATTGTTGAGGGGTTGGGAGGTAAGCAAAGCATTTAAGTTAATAAATACTTGTAGGAATCTGTATTCATACCTTGTTCATTCAATTGTTTGATTAGTGTATGTATTGAAATGTGCTTTCAATTTCAAGAGGCTACTGTGGGCTATGTATTACAGATTTTAAAATATCTTTGTTTCAGTTGCTGCGAATAAGGTTTAGGTCATTGTAATATGTCATTGTTGTGGTATCTCATTACCATGATTTAACAAACGTATGGACTGGCATGAAAATGACATATTCATCATCATATGTATGCATTCACACATGCTAATCTTACCCCTCTGTGTGCACAATACAGAGCATATGCATATTCATAGTTACACTACAGGAATCAGAGATAAAATAGGTGTGTGTACGTGTGAGAGAGTGAGAGACAGCAATCAGACAGCCAGCCAAACAGGCAGGTGTGTGAGTCCAACAGCTCCTCGCCTGTGTGCAGACATTGTGGGGCTGCCCAGCTCCAGAGGTCTGAACAGATGGATTGGGAGGGCGCACCGGAGGAGAGGAGCCCTGATGTTAACGGCTAGCTGATTCAACCACTGGGGGGCTTGCCATAGACAAAGATCAGAGGACCATGATAAAATATATATATATATATATATATATATATATATATATATATATATATATATATATATATATATATATATATATATATATATATATATATATATATATATATATATATATATATATATGCCCTCGATGGACTGGCGGCCTGTCCAGGGTGTCCCCTGCCTTCGCCCTATGTCAGCTGGGATAGGCTCCAGCGCCCCCGCGACCCTAATGAGGATAAGCGGTATTGAAAATGGATGGATGGATATATATATATATATATATATATACACATACATATATATATGTGTGTGCCTTTGTCTGTGTGTTGATGATGTGAGGGGCACAATTGTCACGTCTTCTGTTATTTCATGTATTCCATGTTTTAGCTGTTGAACAGCAGGCCACGATTGTGAAAAAAGCAATTATAATCTGTCTGACTGAGCACATCTCTGGAAGTGCCTTTAGCAAACAAAATGAGTTCCAGTCCAAATGGAGGGAGTGACACAGCAATAGTCATAATAATAAAATGTAACATGTGAATCCACCACAAATTCATTGTTCACATACATCATTCATTCAGCAATACTGGGGCACTGCAACAAAACTGCCACCACTGACTGAAAATATGGAAGAGATAAACATAACTTCCATCAAAGGGTTCATAGAAGGGCAGGCAGTAATAAAAACATCAGGTTCTTTGCATGCGGAGAGTTCAACTCAATATAAATTGTAGTTTCAATGGTAACAGAAAACTAATTAAACTAACACTGACAGTTCTAAAACCACAGCTTTAGAACTGCAATACTGGAATATCTCAGTGAACTGGCCACTGACAGTTCTAAAACCACAGCTTTAGAACTGCAATGCTGGAACCTATCTGAGTGAACTGGCCACTGAAAGTTCTAAAACCACAGCTTTAGAACTGCAATACTGGAACCTATCTGAGTGAACTGGCCACTGACTGTTCTATAACCATAGCTTTAGAACTGGCCACTGAAAGTTCTAAAACCACAGCTTTAGAACTGCAATGCTGGAACCTATCTGAGTGAACTGGCCACTGACAGTTCTAAAACCACAGCTTTAGAACTGACTATTGCAATAGTATTCTTTATGGCACATCTTCCAAAATCCTAAACAAACTCCAATACATCCAGAACTCTGCTGCTCGCCTGCTCACCTACTCCCGTTCCCGTGATCACATCACCCCTGTTCTCCAGAGCCTTCACTGGCTCCCCGTCCCACAACGGATCCAATACAAAATCCTTCTCCTCACTCACAAAGCCCTCCATAATCAGGCCCCCTCCTACCTCACCGACCTGCTCCACCACCACACTCCATCCCGTCAGCTCCGCTCCTCTGATGCCAATCTCCTGTCCATCCCACATAGGACCAAGCACCGGACGTGGGGGGACAGAGCCTTCTCCATATCTGCCCCCTCCCTCTGGAACTCTCTCCCCAAACTCATCCGAGACTGCACTGATCTTTCCTCATTCAAATCGCAAATCAAAACCCACCTGTTCAGAACTGCTTTTAATGTGTGATTGTTTGTTTTTGTTTTCTTATCAGGGTCCGAGCGACTCAAAGTCCCTATTTATTTGTTTTATTTGTTTTACCTGTATTTTAGCTATTCTTATTTATTTATGTTTAGCTTTTAGGATGTTTTAATTATGTGAAGTGTCTTTGAGTATTATGAAAAGCGCTATATAAATTAAATGCATTATTATTATTATTATTATTAAAACCACAGCTTTAGAACTGCAATGCTGGAACCTATCTGAGTGAACTGGCCACTGAGAGTTCTAAAACCACAGCTTTAGAACTGCAATGCTGGAACCTATCTGAGTGAACTGAACACTGAGAGTTCTAAAACCACAGCTTTAGAACTGCAATGCTGGAATATCTGAGTGAACTGGCCACTGACAGTTCTAAAACCATAGCTTTAGAACTGCAATGCTGGAACCTATCTGAGTGAACTGGCCACTGACAGTTCTAAAACCACAGCTTTAGAACTGGCAACTGAAAGTTCTAAAACCACAGCTTTAGAACTGCAATGCTGGAACCTATCTGAGTGAACTGGCCAATGACAGTTCTAAAACCACAGCTTTAGAACTGCAATGCTGGAACCTATCTGAGTGAACTGGCCACTGAGAGTTCTAAAGCCACAGCTTTAGAACTGCAATGCTGGAACCTATCGGAGTGAACTGGCCACTGAGAGTTCTAAAGCCACAGCTTTAGAACTGCAATGCTGGAACCCATCTGAGTGAACTGGCCACTGACAGTTCTAAAACCACAGCTTTAGAACTGCAATGCTGGAACCTATCTGAGTGAACTGGCCACTGACAGTTCTATAACCATAGCTTTAGAACTGGCAACTGAAAGTTCTAAAACCACAGCTTTAGAACTGCAATGCTGGAACCTATCTGAGTGAACTGGCCACTGACAGTTCTATAACCACAGCTTTAGAACTGGCAACTGAAAGTTCTAAAACCACAGCTTTAGAACTGCAATGCTGGAACCTATCTGAGTGAACTGGCCACTGACAGTTCTAAAACCACAGCTTTAGAACTGCAATGCTGGAACCTATCTGAGTGAACTGGCCACTGAGTGTTCTAAAACCACAGCTTTAGAACTGCAATGCTGGAACCTATCTGAGTGAACTGGCCACTGAGTGTTCTAAAACCACAGCTTTAGAACTGCAATGCTGGAACCTATCGGAGTGAACTGGCCACTGACAGTTCTAAAACCACAGCTTTAGAACTGCAATGCTGGAACCTATCTGAGTGAACTGGCCACTGACAGTTCTATAACCATAGCTTTAGAACTGGCAACTGAAAGTTCTAAAACCACAGCTTTAGAACTGCAATGCTGGAACCTATCGGAGTGAACTGGCCACTGAGAGTTCTGAAGCCACAGCTTTAGAACTGCAATGCTGGAACCTATCGGAGTGAACTGGCGACTGAGAGTTCTGAAGCCACAGCTTTAGAACTGCAATGCTGGAACCTATCGGAGTGAACTGGCCACTGAGAGTTCTAAAGCCACAGCCTTAGAACTGCAATGCTGGAACCCATCTGAGTGAACTGGCCACTGACAGTTCTAAAACCATAGCTTTAGAACTGGCCACTGAAAGTTCTAAAACCACAGCTTTAGAACTGCAATGCTGGAACCTATCTGAGTGAACTGGCCACTGACAGTTCTAAAACCACAGCTTTAGAACTGCAATGCTGGAACCTATCTGAGTGAACTGTCCACTGAGAGTTCTAAAGCCACAGCTTTAGAACTGCAATGCTGGGACCTATCGGAGTGAACTGGCCACTGAGAGTTCTAAAGCCACAGCTTTAGAACTGCAATGCTGGAACCCATCTGAGTGAACTGGCCACTGACAGTTCTATAACCATAGCTTTAGAACTGGCAACTGAAAGTTCTAAAACCACAGCTTTAGAACTGCAATGCTGGAACCTATCGGAGTGAACTGGCCACTGAGAGTTCTGAAGCCACAGCTTTAGAACTGCAATGCTGGAACCTATCGGAGTGAACTGGCGACTGAGAGTTCTGAAGCCACAGCTTTAGAACTGCAATGCTGGAACCTATCGGAGTGAACTGGCCACTGAGAGTTCTAAAGCCACAGCCTTAGAACTGCAATGCTGGAACCCATCTGAGTGAACTGGCCACTGACAGTTCTAAAACCATAGCTTTAGAACTGGCCACTGAAAGTTCTAAAACCACAGCTTTAGAACTGCAATGCTGGAACCTATCTGAGTGAACTGGCCACTGACAGTTCTAAAACCACAGCTTTAGAACTGCAATGCTGGAACCTATCTGAGTGAACTGTCCACTGAGAGTTCTAAAGCCACAGCTTTAGAACTGCAATGCTGGGACCTATCGGAGTGAACTGGCCACTGAGAGTTCTAAAGCCACAGCTTTAGAACTGCAATGCTGGAACCCATCTGAGTGAACTGGCCACTGACAGTTCCAAAACCATAGCTTTAGAACTGGCCACTGAAAGTTCTAAAACCACAGCTTTAGAACTGCAATGCTGGAACCTATCTGAGTGAACTGGCCACTGAGAGTTCTAAAGCCACAGCTTTAGAACTGCAATGCTGGGACCTATCGGAGTGAACTGGCCACTGAGAGTTCTAAAGCCACAGCTTTAGAACTGCAATGCTGGAACCCATCTGAGTGAACTGGCCACTGACAGTTCTATAACCATAGCTTTAGAACTGGCAACTGAAAGTTCTAAAACCACAGCTATAGAACTGCAATGCTGGAACCTATCTGAGTGAACTGGCCACTGACAGTTCTATAACCACAGCTTTAGAACTGGCAACTGAAAGTTCTAAAACCACAGCTTTAGAACTGCAATGCTGGAACCTATCTGAGTGAACTGGCCACTGACAGTTCTAAAACCACAGCTTTAGAACTGCAATGCTGGAACCTATCTGAGTGAACTGGCCACTGAGTGTTCTAAAACCACAGCTTTAGAACTGCAATGCTGGAACCTATCTGAGTGAACTGGCCACTGAGTGTTCTAAAACCACAGCTTTAGAACTGCAATGCTGGAACCTATCCGAGTGAACTGGCCACTGAGAGTTCTGAAGCCACAGCTTTAGAACTGCAATGCTGGAACCTATCGGAGTGAACTGGCCACTGAGAGTTCTAAAGCCACAGCTTTAGAACTGCAATGCTGGAACCTATCTGAGTGAACTGGCCACTGACAGTTCTATAACCATAGCTTTAGAACTGGCAACTGAAAGTTCTAAAACCACAGCTTTAGAACTGCAATGCTGGAACCTATCTGAGTGAACTGGCCACTGAAAGTTCTAAAACCACAGCTTTAGAACTGCAATGCTGGAACCTATCTGAGTGAACTGGCCACTGAGAGTTCTGAAGCCACAGCTTTAGAACTGCAATGCTGGAACCCATCTGAGTGAACTGGCCACTGACAGTTCTAAAACCACAGCTTTAGAACTGCAATGCTGGAACCTATCTGAGTGAACTGGCCACTGACAGTTCTATAACCATAGCTTTAGAACTGGCAACTGAAAGTTCTAAAACCACAGCTTTAGAACTGCAATGCTGGAACCTATCTGAGTGAACTGGCCACTGAAAGTTCTAAAACCACAGCTTTAGAACTGCAATGCTGGAACCTATCTGAGTGAACTGGCCACTGACAGTTCTATAACCACAGCTTTAGAACTGGCAACTGAAAGTTCTAAAACCACAGCTTTAGAACTGCAATGCTGGAACCTATCTGAGTGAACTGGCCACTGACAGTTCTAAAACCACAGCTTTAGAACTAAAATGCTGGAACCTATCTGAGTGAACTGGCCACTGAGAGTTCTAAAACCACAGCTTTAGAACTGCAATGCTGGAACCCATCTGAGTGAACTGGCCACTGACAGTTCTAAAACCATAGCTTTAGAACTGCAATGCTGGAACCTATCTGAGTGAACTGGCCACTGACAGTTCTATAACCATAGCTTTAGAACTGGCAACTGAAAGTTCTAAAACCACAGCTTTAGAACTGCAATGCTGGAACCCATCTGAGTGAACTGGCCACTGACAGTTCTAAAACCATAGCTTTAGAACTGCAATGCTGGAACCTATCTGAGTGAACTGGCCACTGACAGTTCTATAACCATAGCTTTAGAACTGGCAACTGAAAGTTCTAAAACCACAGCTTTAGAACTGCAATGCTGGAACCTATCTGAGTGAACTGGCCACTGACAGTTCTATAACCACAGCTTTAGAACTGGCAACTGAAAGTTCTAAAACCACAGCTTTAGAACTGCATTGCTGGAACCTATCTGAGTGAACTGGCAACTGACAGTTCTAAAACTACAGCTTTAGAACTGCAATGCTGGAACCTATCTGAGTGAACTGGCCACTGAGTGTTCTAAAACCACAGCTTTAGAACTGCAATGCTGGAACCTATCTGAGTGAACTGGCCACTGAGTGTTCTAAAACCACAGCTTTAGAACTGCAATGCTGGAACCTATCGGAGTGAACTGGCCACTGAGAGTTCTGAAGCCACAGCTTTAGAACTGCAATGCTGGAACCTATCGGAGTGAACTGGCCACTGAGAGTTCTAAAGCCACAGCTTTAGAACTGCAATGCTGGAACCCATCTGAGTGAACTGGCCACTGACAGTTCTAAAACCACAGCTTTAGAACTGCAATGCTGGAACGTATCGGAGTGAACTGGCCACTGAGAGTTCTGAAGCCACAGCTTTAGAACTGGCCACTGAAAGTTCTAAAACCACAGCTTTAGAACTGCAATGCTGGAACCTATCTGAGTGAACTGGCCACTGACAGTTCTATAACCATAGCTTTAGAACTGGCAACTGAAAGTTCTAAAACCACAGCTTTAGAACTGCAATGCTGGAACCTATCTGAGTGAACTGGCCACTGACAGTTCTAAAACCACAGCTTTAGAACTGCAATGCTGGAACCTATCTGAGTGAACTGGCCACTGACAGTTCTATAACCATAGCTTTAGAACTGGCAACTGAAAGTTCTAAAACCACAGCTTTAGAACTGCAATGCTGGAACCTATCTGAGTGAACTGGCCACTGACAGTTCGAAAACCACAGCTTTAGAACTGCAATGCTGGAACCTATCTGAGTGAACTGGCCACTGACAGTTCTATAACCACAGCTTTAGAACTGGCAACTGAAAGTTCTAAAACCACAGCTTTAGAACTGCAATGCTGGAACCTATCTGAGTGAACTGGCCACTGACAGTTCTAAAACCACAGCTTTAGAACTGCAATGCTGGAACCTATCTGAGTGAACTGGCCACTGAGTGTTCTAAAACCACAGCTTTAGAACTGCAATGCTGGAACCTATCTGAGTGAACTGGCCACTGAGTGTTCTAAAACCACAGCTTTAGAACTGCAATGCTGGAACCTATCGGAGTGAACTGGCCACTGAGAGTTCTGAAGCCACAGCTTTAGAACTGCAATGCTGGAACCTATCGGAGTGAACTGGCCACTGAGAGTTCTAAAGCCACAGCTTTAGAACTGCAATGCTGGAACCCATCTGAGTGAACTGGCCACTGACAGTTCTAAAACCATAGCTTTAGAACTGGCCACTGAAAGTTCTAAAACCACAGCTTTAGAACTGCAATGCTGGAACCTATCTGAGTGAACTGGCCACTGACAGTTCTAAAACCACAGCTTTAGAACTGCAATGCTGGAACCTATCTGAGTGAACTGGCCACTGACAGTTCTATAACCACAGCTTTAGAACTGGCAACTGAAAGTTCTAAAACCACAGCTTTAGAACTGCAATGCTGGAACCTATCTGAGTGAACTGGCCACTGACAGTTCTAAAACCACAGCTTTAGAACTGCAATGCTGGAACCTATCTGAGTGAACTGGCCACTGAGTGTTCTAAAACCACAGCTTTAGAACTGCAATGCTGGAACCTATCGGAGTGAACTGGCCACTGAGAGTTCTGAAGCCACAGCTTTAGAACTGCAATGCTGGAACCTATCGGAGTGAACTGGCCACTGAGAGTTCTAAAGCCACAGCTTTAGAACTGCAATGCTGGAACCCATCTGAGTGAACTGGCCACTGACAGTTCTAAAACCATAGCTTTAGAACTGCAATGCTGGAACCTATCTGAGTGAACTGGCCACTGACAGTTCTATAACCATAGCTTTAGAACTGGCAACTGAAAGTTCTAAAACCACAGCTTTAGAACTGCAATGCTGGAACCTATCTGAGTGAACTGGCCACTGACAGTTCTAAAACTACAGCTTTAGAACTGCAATGCTGGAACCTATCTGAGTGAACTGGCCACTGAGTGTTCTAAAACCACAGCTTTAGAACTGCAATGCTGGAACCTATCTGAGTGAATTGGCCACTGAGTGTTCTAAAACCACAGCTTTAGAACTGCAATGCTGGAACCTATCGGAGTGAACTGGCCACTGAGAGTTCTGAAGCCACAGCTTTAGAACTGCAATGCTGGAACCTATCGGAGTGAACTGGCCACTGAGAGTTCTAAAGCCACAGCTTTAGAACTGCAATGCTGGAACCCATCTGAGTGAACTGGCCACTGACAGTTCTAAAACCACAGCTTTAGAACTGCAATGCTGGAACGTATCGGAGTGAACTGGCCACTGAGAGTTCTAAAGCCACAGCTTTAGAACTGCAATGCTGGAACCTATCTGAGTGAACTGGCCACTGACAGTTCTATAACCATAGCTTTAGAACTGGCAACTGAAAGTTCTAAAACCACAGCTTTAGAACTGCAATGCTGGAACCTATCTGAGTGAACTGGCTACTGAAAGTTCTAAAACCACAGCTTTAGAACTGCAATGCTGGAACCTATCTGAGTGAACTGGCCACTGAGAGTTCTGAAGCCACAGCTTTAGAACTGCAATGCTGGAACCCATCTGAGTGAACTGGCCACTGACAGTTCTAAAACCACAGCTTTAGAACTGCAATGCTGGAACGTATCGGAGTGAACTGGCCACTGAGAGTTCTGAAGCCACAGCTTTAGAACTGGCCACTGAAAGTTCTAAAACCACAGCTTTAGAACTGCAATGCTGGAACCTATCTGAGTGAACTGGCCACTGACAGTTCTATAACCATAGCTTTAGAACTGGCAACTGAAAGTTCTAAAACCACAGCTTTAGAACTGCAATGCTGGAACCTATCTGAGTGAACTGGCCACTGACAGTTCTAAAACCACAGCTTTAGAACTGCAATGCTGGAACCTATCTGAGTGAACTGGCCACTGACAGTTCTATAACCATAGCTTTAGAACTGGCAACTGAAAGTTCTAAAACCACAGCTTTAGAACTGCAATGCTGGAACCTATCTGAGTGAACTGGCCACTGACAGTTCTAAAACCACAGCTTTAGAACTGCAATGCTGGAACCTATCTGAGTGAACTGGCCACTGACAGTTCTATAACCACAGCTTTAGAACTGGCAACTGAAAGTTCTAAAACCACAGCTTTAGAACTGCAATGCTGGAACCTATCTGAGTGAACTGGCCACTGACAGTTCTAAAACCACAGCTTTAGAACTGCAATGCTGGAACCTATCTGAGTGAACTGGCCACTGAGTGTTCTAAAACCACAGCTTTAGAACTGCAATGCTGGAACCTATCTGAGTGAACTGGCCACTGAGAGTTCTGAAGCCACAGCTTTAGAACTGCAATGCTGGAACCTATCGGAGTGAACTGGCCACTGAGAGTTCTAAAGCCACAGCTTTAGAACTGCAATGCTGGAACCCATCTGAGTGAACTGGCCACTGACAGTTCTAAAACCATAGCTTTAGAACTGGCCACTGAAAGTTCTAAAACCACAGCTTTAGAACTGCAATGCTGGAACCTATCTGAGTGAACTGGCCACTGACAGTTCTAAAACCACAGCTTTAGAACTGCAATGCTGGAACCTATCTGAGTGAACTGGCCACTGACAGTTCTATAACCACAGCTTTAGAACTGGCAACTGAAAGTTCTAAAACCACAGCTTTAGAACTGCAATGCTGGAACCTATCTGAGTGAACTGGCCACTGACAGTTCTAAAACCACAGCTTTAGAACTGCAATGCTGGAACCTATCTGAGTGAACTGGCCACTGAGTGTTCTAAAACCACAGCTTTAGAACTGCAATGCTGGAACCTATCGGAGTGAACTGGCCACTGAGAGTTCTGAAGCCACAGCTTTAGAACTGCAATGCTGGAACCTATCGGAGTGAACTGGCCACTGAGAGTTCTAAAGCCACAGCTTTAGAACTGCAATGCTGGAACCCATCTGAGTGAACTGGCCACTGACAGTTCTAAAACCATAGCTTTAGAACTGCAATGCTGGAACCTATCTGAGTGAACTGGCCACTGACAGTTCTATAACCATAGCTTTAAAACTGGCAACTGAAAGTTCTAAAACCACAGCTTTAGAACTGCAATGCTGGAACCTATCTGAGTGAACTGGCCACTGACAGTTCTAAAACTACAGCTTTAGAACTGCAATGCTGGAACCTATCTGAGTGAACTGGCCACTGAGTGTTCTAAAACCACAGCTTTAGAACTGCAATGCTGGAACCTATCTGAGTGAATTGGCCACTGAGTGTTCTAAAACCACAGCTTTAGAACTGCAATGCTGGAACCTATCGGAGTGAACTGGCCACTGAGAGTTCTGAAGCCACAGCTTTAGAACTGCAATGCTGGAACCTATCGGAGTGAACTGGCCACTGAGAGTTCTAAAGCCACAGCTTTAGAACTGCAGTGCTGGAACCCATCTGAGTGAACTGGCCACTGACAGTTCTAAAATCACAGCTTTAGAACTGCAATGCTGGAACGTATCGGAGTGAACTGGCCACTGAGAGTTCTGAAGCCACAGCTTTAGAACTGGCCACTGAAAGTTCTAAAACCACAGCTTTAGAACTGCAATGCTGGAACCTATCTGAGTGAACTGGCCACTGACAGTTCTATAACCATAGCTTTAGAACTGGCAACTGAAAGTTCTAAAACCACAGCTTTAGAACTGCAATGCTGGAACCTATCTGAGTGAACTGGCCACTGACAGTTCTAAAACCACAGCTTTAGAACTGCAATGCTGGAACCTATCTGAGTGAACTGGCCACTGACAGTTCTATAACCATAGCTTTAGAACTGGCAACTGAAAGTTCTAAAACCACAGCTTTAGAACTGCAATGCTGGAACCTATCTGAGTGAACTGGCCACTGACAGTTCTAAAACCACAGCTTTAGAACTGCAATGCTGGAACCTATCTGAGTGAACTGGCCACTGACAGTTCTATAACCACAGCTTTAGAACTGGCAACTGAAAGTTCTAAAACCACAGCTTTAGAACTGCAATGCTGGAACCTATCTGAGTGAACTGGCCACTGACAGTTCTAAAACCACAGCTTTAGAACTGCAATGCTGGAACCTATCTGAGTGAACTGGCCACTGAGTGTTCTAAAACCACAGCTTTAGAACTGCAATGCTGGAACCTATCTGAGTGAACTGGCCACTGAGTGTTCTAAAACCACAGCTTTAGAACTGCAATGCTGGAACCTATCGGAGTGAACTGGCCACTGAGAGTTCTGAAGCCACAGCTTTAGAACTGCAATGCTGGAACCTATCGGAGTGAACTGGCCACTGAGAGTTCTAAAGCCACAGCTTTAGAACTGCAATGCTGGAACCCATCTGAGTGAACTGGCCACTGACAGTTCTAAAACCATAGCTTTAGAACTGGCCACTGAAAGTTCTAAAACCACAGCTTTAGAACTGCAATGCTGGAACCTATCTGAGTGAACTGGCCACTGACATTTCTAAAACCACAGCTTTAGAACTGCAATGCTGGAACCTATCTGAGTGAACTGGCCACTGAGAGTTCTAAAGCCACAGCTTTAGAACTGCAATGCTGGAACCTATCGGAGTGAACTGGCCACTGAGAGTTCTAAAGCCACAGCTTTAGAACTGCAATGCTGGAACCCATCTGAGTGAACTGGCCACTGACAGTTCTAAAACCACAGCTTTAGAACTGCAATGCTGGAACCCATCTGAGTGAACTGGCCACTGACAGTTCTATAACCATAGCTTTAGAACTGGCAACTGAAAGTTCTAAAACCACAGCTTTAGAACTGCAATGCTGGAACCTATCTGAGTGAACTGGCCACTGACAGTTCTATAACCACAGCTTTAGAACTGGCAACTGAAAGTTCTAAAACCACAGCTTTAGAACTGCAATGCTGGAACCTATCTGAGTGAACTGGCCACTGACAGTTCTAAAACCACAGCTTTAGAACTGCAATGCTGGAACCTATCTGAGTGAACTGGCCACTGAGTGTTCTAAAACCACAGCTTTAGAACTGCAATGCTTGAACCTATCTGAGTGAACTTGCCACTGAGTGTTCTAAAACCACAGCTTTAGAACTGCAATGCTGGAACCTATCGGAGTGAACTGGCCACTGAGAGTTCTGAAGCCACAGCTTTAGAACTGCAATGCTGGAACCTATCGGAGTGAACTGGCCACTGAGAGTTCTAAAGCCACAGCTTTAGAACTGCAATGCTGGAACCCATCTGAGTGAACTGGCCACTGACAGTTCTAAAACCATAGCTTTAGAACTGGCCACTGAAAGTTCTAAAACCACAGCTTTAGAACTGCAATGCTGGAACCTATCTGAGTGAACTGGCCACTGACAGTTCTATAACCATAGCTTTAGAACTGGCAACTGAAAGTTCTAAAACCACAGCTTTAGAACTGCAATGCTGGAACCTATCTGACTGAACTGGCCACTGACAGTTCTAAAACCACAGCTTTAGAACTGCAATGCTGGAACCTATCTGAGTGAACTGGCCACTGACAGTTCTATAATCATAGCTTTAGAACTGGCAACTGAAAGTTCTAAAACCACAGCTTTAGAACTGCAATGCTGGAACCTATCTGAGTGAACTGGCCACTGACAGTTCTAAAACCACAGCTTTAGAACTGCAATGCTGGAACCTATCTGAGTGAACTGGCCACTGAGAGTTCTAAAGCCGCAGCTTTAGAACTGCAATGCTGGAACCTATCGGAGTGAACTGGCCACTGAGAGTTCTAAAGCCACAGCTTTAGAACTGCAATGCTGGAACCCATCTGAGTGAACTGGCCACTGACAGTTCTAAAACCACAGCTTTAGAACTGCAATGCTGGAACCTATCTGAGTGAACTGGCCACTGACAGTTCTATAACCATAGCTTTAGAACTGGCAACTGAAAGTTCTAAAACCACAGCTTTAGAACTGCAATGCTGGAACCTATCTGAGTGAACTGGCCACTGACAGTTCTATAACCACAGCTTTAGAACTGGCAACTGAAAGTTCTAAAACCACAGCTTTAGAACTGCAATGCTGGAACCTATCTGAGTGAACTGGCCACTGACAGTTCGAAAACCACAGCTTTAGAACTGCAATGCTGGAACCTATCTGAGTGAACTGGCCACTGAGTGTTCTAAAACCACAGCTTTAGAACTGCAATGCTGGAACCTATCTGAGTGAACTTGCCACTGAGTTTTCTAAAGCCACAGCTTTAGAACTGCAATGCTGGAACCCATCTGAGTGAACTGGCCACTGACAGTTCTAAAACCATAGCTTTAGAACTGGCCACTGAAAGTTCTAAAACCACAGCTTTAGAACTGCAATGCTGGAACCTATCTGAGTGAACTGGCCAATGACAGTTCTAAAACCACAGCTTTAGAACTGCAATGCTGGAACCTATCTGAGTGAACTGGCCACTGACAGTTCTAAAACCACAGCTTTAGAACTGCAATGCTGGAACCTATCTGAGTGAACTGGCCACTGACAGTTCTATAACCACAGCTTTAGAACTGGCAACTGAAAGTTCTAAAACCACAGCTTTAGAACTGCAATGCTGGAACCTATCTGAGTGAACTGGCCACTGACAGTTCTAAAACCACAGCTTTAGAACTGCAATGCTGGAACCTATCTGAGTGAACTGGCCACTGAGTGTTCTAAAACCACAGCTTTAGAACTGCAATGCTGGAACCTATCTGAGTGAACTGGCCACTGAGTGTTCTAAAACCACAGCTTTAGAACTGCAATGCTGGAACCTATCGGAGTGAACTGGCCACTGAGAGTTCTGAAGCCACAGCTTTAGAACTGCAATGCTGGAACCTATCGGAGTGAACTGGCCACTGAGAGTTCTAAAGCCACAGCTTTAGAACTGCAATGCTGGAACCCATCTGAGTGAACTGGCCACTGACAGTTCTAAAACCATAGCTTTAGAACTGGCCACTGAAAGTTCTAAAACCACAGCTTTAGAACTGCAATGCTGGAACCTATCTGAGTGAACTGGCCACTGACAGTTCTAAAACCACAGCTTTAGAACTGCAATGCTGGAACCTATCTGAGTGAACTGGCCACTGAGAGTTCTAAAGCCACAGCTTTAGAACTGCAATGCTGGAACCTATCGGAGTGAACTGGCCACTGAGAGTTCTAAAGCCACAGCTTTAGAACTGCAATGCTGGAACCCATCTGAGTGAACTGGCCACTGACAGTTCTAAAACCACAGCTTTAGAACTGCAATGCTGGAACCCATCTGAGTGAACTGGCCACTGACAGTTCTATAACCATAGCTTTAGAACTGGCAACTGAAAGTTCTAAAACCACAGCTTTAGAACTGCAATGCTGGAACCTATCTGAGTGAACTGGCCACTGACAGTTCTATAACCACAGCTTTAGAACTGGCAACTGAAAGTTCTAAAACCACAGCTTTAGAACTGCAATGCTGGAACCTATCTGAGTGAACTGGCCACTGACAGTTCTAAAACCACAGCTTTAGAACTGCAATGCTGGAACCTATCTGAGTGAACTGGCCACTGAGTGTTCTAAAACCACAGCTTTAGAACTGCAATGCTTGAACCTATCTGAGTGAACTTGCCACTGAGTGTTCTAAAACCACAGCTTTAGAACTGCAATGCTGGAACCTATCGGAGTGAACTGGCCACTGAGAGTTCTAAAGCCACAGCTTTAGAACTGCAATGCTGGAACCTATCGGAGTGAACTGGCCACTGAGAGTTCTAAAGCCACAGCTTTAGAACTGCAATGCTGGAACCCATCTGAGTGAACTGGCCACTGACAGTTCTAAAACCATAGCTTTAGAACTGGCCACTGAAAGTTCTAAAACCACAGCTTTAGAACTGCAATGCTGGAACCTATCTGAGTGAACTGGCCACTGACAGTTCTATAACCATAGCTTTAGAACTGGCAACTGAAAGTTCTAAAACCACAGCTTTAGAACTGCAATGCTGGAACCTATCTGACTGAACTGGCCACTGACAGTTCTAAAACCACAGCTTTAGAACTGCAATGCTGGAACCTATCTGAGTGAACTGGCCACTGACAGTTCTATAATCATAGCTTTAGAACTGGCAACTGAAAGTTCTAAAACCACAGCTTTAGAACTGCAATGCTGGAACCTATCTGAGTGAACTGGCCACTGACAGTTCTAAAACCACAGCTTTAGAACTGCAATGCTGGAACCTATCTGAGTGAACTGGCCACTGAGAGTTCTAAAGCTGTGGCTTTAGAACTGCAATGCTGGAACCTATCGGAGTGAACTGGCCACTGAGAGTTCTAAAGCCACAGCTTTAGAACTGCAATGCTGGAACCCATCTGAGTGAACTGGCCACTGACAGTTCTAAAACCACAGCTTTAGAACTGCAATGCTGGAACCTATCTGAGTGAACTGGCCACTGACAGTTCTATAACCATAGCTTTAGAACTGGCAACTGAAAGTTCTAAAACCACAGCTTTAGAACTGCAATGCTGGAACCTATCTGAGTGAACTGGCCACTGACAGTTCTATAACCACAGCTTTAGAACTGGCAACTGAAAGTTCTAAAACCACAGCTTTAGAACTGCAATGCTGGAACCTATCTGAGTGAACTGGCCACTGACAGTTCTAAAACCACAGCTTTAGAACTGCAATGCTGGAACCTATCTGAGTGAACTGGCCACTGAGTGTTCTAAAACCACAGCTTTAGAACTGCAATGCTGGAACCTATCTGAGTGAACTTGCCACTGAGTTTTCTAAAGCCACAGCTTTAGAACTGCAATGCTGGAACCCATCTGAGTGAACTGGCCACTGACAGTTCTAAAACCATAGCTTTAGAACTGGCCACTGAAAGTTCTAAAACCACAGCTTTAGAACTGCAATGCTGGAACCTATCTGAGTGAACTGGCCACTGACAGTTCTATAACCATAGCTTTAGAACTGGCAACTGAAAGTTCTAAAACCACAGCTTTAGAACTGCAATGCTGGAACCTATCTGAGTGAACTGGCCACTGACAGTTCTAAAACCACAGCTTTAGAACTGCAATGCTGGAACCTATCTGAGTGAACTGGCCACTGACAGTTCTATAACCATAGTTTTAGAACTGGCAACTGAAAGTTCTAAAACCACAGCTTTAGAACTGCAATGCTGGAACCTATCTGAGTGAACTGGCCACTGACAGTTCTGAAGCCACAGCTTTAGAACTGCAATGCTGGAACCTATCGGAGTGAACTGGCCACTGAGAGTTCTATAGCCACAGCTTTAGAACTGCAATGCTGGAACCCATCTGAGTGAACTGGCCACTGACAGTTCTAAAACCACAGCTTTAGAACTGCAATGCTGGAACCTATCTGAGTGAACTGGCCACTGACAGTTCTATAACCATAGCTTTAGAACTGGCAACTGAAAGTTCTAAAACCACAGCTTTAGAACTGCAATGCTGGAACCTATCTGAGTGAACTGGCCACTGACAGTTCTATAACCACAGCTTTAGAACTGGCAACTGAAAGTTCTAAAACCACAGCTTTAGAACTGCAATGCTGGAACCTATCTGAGTGAACTGGCCACTGAGTGTTCTAAAACCACAGCTTTAGAACTGCAATGCTGGAACCTATCTGAGTGAACTGGCCACTGACAGTTCTAAAACCACAGCTTTAGAACTGCAATGCTGGAACCTATCTGAGTGAACTGGCCACTGAGTGTTCTAAAACCACAGCTTTAGAACTGCAATGCTGGAACCTATCTGAGTGAACTGGCCACTGAGTGTTCTAAAACCACAGCTTTAGAACTGCAATGCTGGAACCTATCGGAGTGAACTGGCCACTGAGGGTTCTGAAGCCACAGCTTTAGAACTGCAATGCTGGAACCTATCGGAGTGAACTGGCCACTGAGAGTTCTAAAGCCACAGCTTTAGAACTGCAATGCTGGAACCCATCTGAGTGAACTGGCCACTGACAGTTCTAAAACCATAGCTTTAGAACTGGCCACTGAAAGTTCTAAAACCACAGCTTTAGAACTGCAATGCTGGAACCTATCTGAGTGAACTGGCCACTGAAAGTTCTAAAACCACAGCTTTAGAACTGCAATGCTGGAACCTATCTGAGTGAACTGGCCACTGACAGTTCTATAACCATAGCTTTAGAACTGGCAACTGAAAGTTCTAAAACCACAGCTTTAGAACTGCAATGCTGGAACCTATCTGAGTGAACTGGCCACTGACAGTTCTAAAACCACAGCTTTAGAACTGCAATGCTGGAACCTATCTGAGTGAACTGGCAACTGACAGTTCTAAAACCACAGCTTTAGAACTGCAATGCTGGAACCTATCGGAGTGAACTGGCCACTGAGAGTTCTAAAACCACAGCTTTAGAACTGCAATGCTGGAACCTATCCGAGTGAACTGGCCACTGAGAGTTCTAAAACCACAGCTTTAGAACTGCAATGCTGGAACCTATCTGAGTGAACTGGCCACTGAGAGTTCTAAAACCACAGCTTTAGAACTGCAATGCTGGAACCTATCCGAGTGAACTGGCCACTGAGAGTTCTAAAGCCACAGCTTTAGAACTGCAATGCTGGAACCTATCCGAGTGAACTGGCCACTGAGAGTTCTAAAACCACAGCTTTAGAACTGCAATGCTGGAACCTATCCGAGTGAACTGGCCACTGAGAGTTCTAAAACCACAGCTTTAGAACTGCAATGCTGGAACCTATCCGAGTGAACTGGCCACTGAGAGTTCTAAAACCACAGCTTTAGAACTGCAATGCTGGAACCTATCGGAGTGAACTGGCCACTGAGAGTTCTAAAACCACAGCTTTAGAACTGCAATGCTGGAACCTATCTGAGTGAACTGGCCACTGAGAGTTCTAAAACCACAGCTTTAGAACTGCAATGCTGGAACCTATCGGAGTGAACTGGCCACTGAGAGTTCTAAAGCCACAGCTTTAGAACTGCAATACTGGAATATCTGAGTGAACTGGCCACTGACAGTTCTAAAACCACAGCTTTAGAACTGCAATACTGGAATATCTGAGTGAACTGGACACTGACAGTTCTAAAACCACAGCTTTAGAACTGCAATGCTGGAACCTATCTGAGTGAACTGGCCACTGACAGTTCTGAAGTCAACTCAGATAGGTTGCAGTATTGCAGCAACACACTCCCAAATCTAAGACCTCTGAGTGTGCTGCAAACTGTATGAAGAGTAGAACACTTGCTGTGGGCTCCGTCTTGCTAATGGAGACTTGACATTACATGATAGGTTCAGTACGTGTGAGAGGAGGGAGGTGAGCCACTGACTTTGATAGCAGAGAATTCAGAAGGATTGCACCAACTAATGTTTTAGAAGACCCTTGAGATTCCTTTCACCATGGTGTGATGCACTTAGGTCTGCACAATGAAGCTACATCTACGGTTACTTGTTGTGTCGGGAGAACAACTTAAACATGAATTGAACATACTTTTCCTTAGTTTTGAATTGGAATTAACAGGGTTCAGTCCATTAGTAGATGTGTCAGAGCTCATTCTCACAGCAGACGTTTTGACTTGTCAAATATAGCTTGGTGTAAATAACAACATTAATAATGGATGAATCATTCAGGGGTTTCCCTGCATTGTTTAATAGCTAAATGGAATAGAGCCATCAGCATGTTATCAGTTACACCTTTGTTTGACAAGTCAGATGTATTTAGCAAGGACTACTTTTCCTGAATATGTAGCCAGGTTATCTGTAAGTGTTTTTGACAGAAGGCATTTATAATTGAGGAATCTTAGTAGCATCATCTCCTGCACATTTCTAGAACAAAGTGATTTGTGCTTTTCTCTGAAGAGCAGCTTTCTTTTCACCCTTTATTTGTTTGAGTCTATTCCCCTATAACGATATACTTCATTGTCAATTACATTACTGTATTTTTCTCTTGGATTAAGTTTGTTCTTGACGTATCACAAATACATTTTTAATCATAGTTCATGGAGGCAGGGGTGATTGGATGGCCAACAAAGACTTTCACCCAAAAGACCTCCGTTTATGTCCAGTGTGAAACCTATTTAACGTTTTTAATTTACATTCGTAACTTCAATAACCATACTTATGAAAGGCCAAACCGTAATATTTTACACCGATCTCCTGGATGAAAATCAAATTTTTGTTTGACCCACCCACAATAGTCCTTCTCATTTTTTATACTTGAGTATCTGAGCTTCGGCCATTCTATTCTACATTACTAACTCTGAGCATATATTGAAGGGTATGGGTTTTCATTGCAGTACAGATTGGTGCAGAGAAATGAAGCCAGTACATAAGTGTCAAAATATACAGTTCCTTGAATGGCTCCAAAAGAGAGTCAATCTACGTAGACCTTGAAGTTAAAATGCCTACTTTTACAGCAGAAATAAACGTGTTTACGACTGGTACAAAAACGGTTTCGGTCTCTATAGCCAATATTCCCTTTCAGGACAACTGTACAAGGGGTGAATTTTGATATTACTCACCCGTTTGAATTATATTAAGGTAAAGTTATGCATAATCGTGGGCGTGGTGGTTGCTTTGAGCGAGAGGGGAGTGTCAACTCAGATCATTCCCAGCTAGCTGTCCGCTCTGCTGGGTCACGCTGACGAATCAGCTCCACCTCTTTGACCATTTAGAGTTAAAGTCTGTGTTGCCATTGCTAAGATGGTGATGGCTGATGAGACACCTCTGGGTAAAGTCACACAGACTACATCCATATTTTATATAATCAATGCACTGCTCTCATACAGCGGTTACAGCTGATAACGCTGTCCCAACCGACCACATTGTTGTGGAAGTGTAGCACCCAACCTCTGATTCCCGATGTTTGCAGTAGTTTCTTCTATCAGCTTGGTTAGCTACAAGTTACCTGCTCTGGTGTCACCGTGTTGAGACTCGTTGAGATGCAAGTGATATGATACCAATCTCTGATAATGCACCTTTAAGAAATATACACAATTTGGTGAGGGCTATGACTTTAGGAGTCTCCTATGTTGTTTATTCAGTACATTACAATACCTAGTAGGAATATCGATATTGCATACTGAAAAAACAATACAAACTGATTTAAAACATTTAGGCTTATTAATGAATAAATAAAATTAGCAACGATTTAGTCAATTAATATAATTTACAAACTTACAAAACCACCAGTCTCCATTGGAAAAAAACTGCAATTTTACCTTGCCAATATTAAAACGCAGTTCTTTCAAACTTGACAAAAGCCAAACAAAACTCATCCAAATCGTCTTGGTTAATCTTTTCACTGTTCCAACAATTACTCACTCTGGTTTGGTGTCAAGTTCATTGTGTAAACATGTTGTCTCTCTGCAGTTGCACGCCTCAGTGCTATTAATAGCTCGCTGAAGGTGTCTGTTGATGCGCAGCGAAAAGTGTAGAGAGCTTTTCAATTAGGCCTTGGAAGTCTCAGATGATGATTCAGCAACTGTGTTGAACGTTTCTCGCCTAAATATTTGGTGAGCTGCTGAGGTGAAATAACTGATTTACCAGTGTATTTCTCGTTTTCGATTCGGGAAACAGTAAATGCATCATGCGCATAGAATTGTTTTTTTTTCAGAAACACAGCGGTTACATATATTCATCCTTTAAAATCCTCTGAACAATGGACTTTGGTGGAATTCAAAGAATTCTCGATACTACTTTTGTCAGGATTTGATGACCAAGCATACTTAAAATTCCACCGTTGAAGAATTGAGAAACACCCAGTGTTTCTGTGTCGCGCAACACCTAAACCATGCTCATAGCTGTCAGTAGCTCCTCCCAGGACGCTGATTTGTCCGCACCAAAAAAGTACTTCAAGCCTGACAAGATAGATTTTCATGTGATCTTGTGATCCTGCAATTATTGCGACATGTCGGGGGAATCCAAACTGCAGTGCAAGAAATTAATTGCTTAAATCACATTCCACACAGTCATATCAGTAGATATTACTTCCTGACAGATCTGTGGGTAACAATTTTTCACTCTGTCATTCACATTCACAGATTTGGTCAGCTGACTTTTTTTTGAAACAGCAAGGAAAGGAAGAAGCAGGAAAGGGAGAATTACATATGTGTTATTATTTAAATTGCTTGACAGAATACAATTTAAATATATGACCGTTTATAAAGGACATTAACATCCTGGTTCACTATATAAGAAAAATGATTTTTGTTTTCTCAGGTCCTCCCTACCTATTTGTCGGGTGTCAGCCTGTCGGGTGTCAGCCTCTGCTCTTGTCAACCACACACTTCACTTAACTATTAGCTTTAGCAGTCCTACGACAGGATGTCAATAGGTCTTTCTGGAGAGAGTAACACATTCTGCCTCAGCCTTACACATCCAACAGAAACAGGGAAAACATGCTGTCATAATCCTCTCTGCCCCTCTTTACTTTAACCATCGCTGTTGAAATCCCAGCAAGCTCCTACTTTACGACCTGTCAAAAAGCGTCACCATCAGCAGGTTTTCCTCTGAATTTGCGTGAAAGCTCTCGTCAGTTTCTAACACAGTAGCACACAATGCTGTTATTCCACAGTGAGTGTTGCACCGTAGAGGTGTCCCTTGTGTCGAAACCTCCCCTGTAACTTTGATTGCATTGGCTGTTCTAACCAAAACCAACTTGACTGTAAATCTTATCACCATGCGGTGATAACCATATTTTCTCATTGCCACAAATTCTATATTAGAAGAGGACATTGTCGCTGTGACGTCACACATTGGTTTGTCATTTTTAAACCTCATTTGGAGGCCAAAATGACAAACTGGAGGCTTAGTGAAAGGGTTAAAGTGAAAGGGTTAAAGTGTTAGAGACCTGTCAATCACAAGCTAGCCCCACCTTAAAGCATACCCTGCTTTATGGTCTATTGGACTCTAAATAGACTATGATTTACTAAATGAACATCATGAGGATGATGGGTCCAACAACCAGCGATCTTTCAAACCGGAGACTGCTGTTTATTCCACATGTGAAACAAGAAGTCAATACAGATGTTTTGATGTAGTTACAGCACTTACAGTTATTTTAGGCCAAATTACTGTCTTTACCAGAGGTAACTGAGTAGTTTGGTTGTCTAAACCTAACTGTACTTACGTTGTCTCAACCTAACTGAGTAGTTTGGTTGCATAACACTTAACTGATCTAAACCTAAGTAAGTTGTTGTATGATATAAACCTAACTAAGTAGTTATATTGCCTAAACCTAGGTAAGTTGTTTATGATCCAAAACTAAGTAAGTCGTTTTATGATGTAAACCTAAGTACCGTAAAATGCGGGCTATAAAGCGCACCCTTTTATACGCCGCATCTACTAAATAAAATCAAAAAATAGTATTAAATCTTTAACAAGCCGCTGCGGGTTATACGCCGCTAATTTAGCGGTACCTGACACACTCTCGAAATGACCACCGTGAACGTGGTAATGAACATAATATAGCAATAAAGCAATAAAGTAATAAAGCAGCTGATGTGCAGCTTAGAACAAGTGAAGTGCGTGTTCTCGTGGCCCGTAGATTTCACAGTTACTGACGACTCTCCTTTCTTATTCACAGTTACGAGTGAGAGGAAGATCGATGGTCAGTGGAACCTCATCGATATTAATGACATCCTGCGGGCCAATGAAATGCTCGGCTATTCTATCTTTGGTGAAGTTTGTGAAGTTGGACAGCGCTTCCTCAAAGTCCGCAGGTAGCTGTTGGCAGAGAACGTCCGTGCTCTGATGCTCAGGCCTTTTCGTTTTAAGAACCGGAGACACCATGATGGTCCGCCTCTGAAAACCTCAATGTTCTTTTCTGCCGCGATCGCCTTTGCTTTCAGACGAATCTGAACTGTGGCCGTCTGCTCTCTGTGTGTTGACTCAGTCCTCTAATTCGTTCTGTAGTTCGGGCCAGTGGCATTTTCTTCCTCTGAACGCTTTGTGACTCCAACAGGGATCCTCCTCGGTTGCTCTCCTGAAGGTTTCTTCCCTTTTTTCCCTGTCAAAGGTTATTTTTGGGGAGTTTTTCCTGATCCGATGTGAGGTCCTGGGACAGGGATGTCGTATGTGTACAGATTGTAAAGCCCTCTGAGGGGAGTTTGTAATTTGTGATAATGGGCTATACAATACAAATAAACTGAATTGAATTGAACATCTAACCATGGACTCGTTGATCCCAAGTTCTCCCTGCTGCAGTCTCCAACGTCTCACCATGGACTCGCTGATCCCAAGTTTTTGCTGCAGTCTCCAACGTCTCATGGACTCGTTGATGCCAAGTTCGAGTGCCGCAGCTCGTTTTTTTTTTTTTTTAAAGACTGTATGCATCTTATGAGCATAAATTGTTACTGGCTTTTGTCAAGATGCCCATATTTGCTTGTTCAATATAAACATGGTGCTCACTGACGAATATTACTCTGTTATACTTGATTGCTATTTAATTTGAATGCATCTATTCAGGGAGTATTACGCGGATAAGACACTCTATTTTACCAATGAAAAAAGACAAAATTAAACATAATGTGTTCAGGAAAATCACAAATCTACGGACCAAAAATATTTCTAATAGACTAAAGGAGTAACATCTACATTTCTACATCATGGAATGCTTACATTCAATATCAAATGAACATTTCTACAGATATGAAATTATAAGTGGATTTAATTATGTAGCATTAATCACCGACATGGTGATTATAGTAATGTGTGTGGAGACACTGCAAATGTCACACTGATCAATGCTGACAGCAATTTCAAAACTCAGTGACGGTTGACGGACTCATTGCCACTGGAAACAATATGTTGGTCTGAGAGGCAGAGGAGTTGGAGGCATCCACCTCGCTGCCACGTGCTCCACCCACGCCCCATGTGAAGAGAGAAGCTGTTCTGGTCAATTTGTAAGAATTGAACTGAGGGGGATTGAAAACTGGTGGCTGTACCCTTTTCCTCCAGTCCTCTGCCCAATTCCTGTTACAATGTATACAATCAAGTGGAAGCTTTACAAATCAAACACTTCATTCGTCTTGAACATGTGAAAGTCTCTTGAGTTTTTCAGTTTAGAGCTCAACTTAACTTGGAATCATATACCTAAAGTTAATTATATCACAAGTAAAAACACTTGTACCATAAGGTCAACCATCTGTAATGTCGGCTCTAAATAGATGTAAATAACCCCATGGAAGGTTTATTGTTTTGTTTTTATTGCCTGCATTGCATTTGCCTTATTGCCTTTGACGTATGCATAGTTATTGTATTGTTTGAAGAATTTATAGAGGCTTTATGCTACTTCCTCTCTAATAGGTAAATAAGACTTTTATTTTGAAATGGTTAAAAGGAAACACAGTTTTGTTTTACGTTCGAATGCGAACTTGAAGGTACGACTACGGAACTTCTTACGGACCAAGAAAGTGTAATAGTTTAATGGACCCGTATGAGGCTGAAGCTCTTACGGTGGTGATAGTTTACATGTTTAATGAATGTATTGTGACCCAGAAGAAGAAAATAAAAGAGTAATTTCACCAGCAGTAAGTTTCATGCCACTTCATATACGGGGATCCGTTACATAGAAGTCTTGCTATAGAAGACTAAATGCCATCTCGAGTACAGGGTTTCAAATTGGGGAACACTTCTAGTACATTGACATAACATGCTGCAGGATCCAATAAAGAGACTTTTCTTTAACACAAAAAAAGCCTTCAGTCACCGTCGTCACCTAAAAACCAAAGAATTGCCCTCAGCTACCTTTGTCCCCACATGATTTTCATTATATTTGTCCCTGCAGTGTCTATTTTTAGTAAACACAGCAAAGCAGACATGTTGGAAGCAGATTCAGATATTAAATCTAACACTGCCTGGCCAAGGATAGTTTTTTCTTATTGTTTTTGTTTTAATTAAATGTAATACTTGCATTAACGCCTTCGTGATGTCCACAATGGATTGAATAACTCATACACAGCTAAGTGATTTACATCATTTACAGGCCAAGAACACCGGTCAGTAGTACTATATATGTTCTCAGACAGTTTCATAAAAAATACATATACAGTATTTCTTTTAAATAATTTGCTTTTATATTACTTTTTTATTGTGCTAGCTACATGTACAGACGTCAACTAGATAACTTCTAAAACTGGAGGGAATATGCAAAAAATAATGAATACTTGACAATAATCTCTCTGCAGGAGAGGGTGGTTGGGAATGATTCTAAATGGGTCAAACCAACACATGAGGCCATTGTTCTGTGTGAAACCAGGAGATAATTATACCGTATATGTTACGTTATTATTTTAACGCAAACACAATCTTTTTTGAAAAGTAACCAAGTACTTTTGTTGCCTGATCCTAACCAATTGTTTCCCAATGGTAATCACATGGTATTGTGCTTTTCAGCAAGCGTGATACAAGGCTGATATGAACTATATTAATGAAATGTTTTGATTCCGAAATGATATTTTCTGACTTGCAATGCCAACATTCCTCTATCACTTGCAGTCGATAGTTTGGCCAGGGCACTTTTAGTCACCTGGAGACGCCAGCATTCTGCTAAACAAATGCTTCAGTGTCACTGCAGTGGAACTTGAGAGCTGCGTTCAGACAGCTGCATATCACTTGGTGCAGGGTTAGCAAGGCTGCACAGGCCTTTTGGCTTCTGTGGGAGAGGCTCTGTGTTTAATGAGCTTAAAGCGGACCCATACTTTGGTATCCATTCATCCCCATAGCGGTCGGTGCAGCAGGTTAGCTCAGCGAAGCAAGGAAATACCCCTTAAAACAACCCCACCACCACCATCCACACAGTCCTCTCTTCATTTCCGAATCTCTGTCTTTGAACTTCTCACGGTCTGTTTCTTTACCTGGTCTCATTGAGTCTTCTGTCGGAACCGCTCAGCGTCAGCTACAATGGTGCACAGTTTGGCTCCTCTGCCTCGTGGCTGTCGATGCACTGCCTTGGCACTTTCTGCTGCTGCTTCATTAGCTGTGGTTCCTTCTCTCGAGACGCAAGAAAGCAATAGACACTCACGCAAACACAGAGTTTACAGCAGAGCTGTGTCTCTAAAATGTCATATATGGAACAGAGGTCGCCTTGAGCTCAGACATGCAGGGTAGTGTGTCTAAAGTTGTCACAGGTTTGAATCACCACACCGGGTGATGCGTTTGGGGGTCAGCAATTAGTCTATCCTCCCGGAGCATGGACAGGCCCTTGACCAAGACACTTAACTGCTGGTAAACATTCGTAAGCTGCACAGATAGCGGCTGTAGTCGGATGCTGACCAGCTCCCTGAAGTTAATATGTCTAATCGTTTAACTGTACAGCCATGCTGAGCCAAACATACTAACTCAAATAGGATAATTGCTGTTTCTGCTGGATCATTTTCAGTGTGAAAGTGTGTTTACTTTGTTCACACCTGTAAGAAATGAAGATGAACAAAAAGACTGTGTGAAAAAGTGGCTAGGGGTCGAAGGGTACCAGAGAATAAGGAGGTCATTTTCTTCAGTCTAATAAGCCCCACCCGCTGTCCTTTCATTCCTCCTATGGAGGTGGCGGGGGCCGGCTGGTGGTGAGAGACACTCATGTAGTTGAAAGGCATAACGATCTTCATTAGTGCCCAGATCAGGTGTCTCTTGGACTAGCTGTGCTCCAAGACCAGGCTGTGGTACTGGAACTAGCAGCAGCTATAACCACTACCGATTCCCTTCGCCATATAGTTTATTAATACATTATCTTTAATGGGGATGAAGAAGCAAAGGACCGTAGCTAAGTGTCTCTTTAGCTGAAGAATAGGCTTTACAAGCCTTAATTGGATCTGCGCTTCATGATTGGGACCTAACACTTGCAACATGTACAACCAGACTAGACAGCACTGAAAGGAAACTGTTATTCTGCAGGCAATCAAAGAAACGGAGAAAGAAAAGCTGAAAGGTTCAGCAAAGAGCAGGCTCACACTTCAAAGGGCGAGTTCGAATCCCTCATTGAGATACACCAACTGAAACACCTTTGGAGCTGTGCATTCATTGTGGTTCGCTTCACAACACAGTATGCACAGCAAAAAGAATAGCAGGTGGCCAGTGAGTGATAAAGAGGTCTAATTTAACAGCATGTACCACGTGCCTTGTAATGATGGTAAATGGGCATACAGTACAGGACTGAAACCAAACAATTAAATGTAATCAAGCATGTGGATGTGACATGTTGCTATGGTTATGCACCTAATATCACAAAAGGCCATATCAGAGTTTATTAAATAAAACATGCAATTCTTAGGCATTAATGCATATTTAATTAGTTTGTGTTCATTGCATAACCAGCTCCTCAAAGCTGAACAAGAGAAGCAGAAGAAATGGAAACTTGTTTTTTGAACGTTTTCTTACAGGTTACTTAGTGAACTGAGAAAATCGAAGTAACAAGTCTGAGTCTGACTACAAAAAGCAAATCATAGCAGACATGAAGTCAACGATTTAAGGTCCATTGATCTGCAGTTGAACATGAATGAGACAGACTGTGAGTCCCTGCAATGACCAAGAGGAAACCTCTGGTTCTGGAAAGAGAAGTCAATGCTGAAGTGTCTTTAACCTGCATTCTCTCTAATGTCCACCAGGGGGTGACTGGTTGTAAAGAAGTCTATGAGAAAATACTACCTCAATAAATGAACATGCACGTTTATGGTCTCAATCTCTAGTTTCAACTCTTCATCAAGCCTAGGTTTAGACAGACAGACTACTTAGTTAGGTTTAGACAGACAGACTACTTAGTTAGGTTTAGACAGACAGACTACTTAGTTAGGTTTAGACAGACAGACTACTTAGTTAGGTTTAGACAGACAGACTACTTAGTTAGGTTTAGACAGACAAACTACTTAGTTAGGTTTAGACAGACAAACTACTTAGTTAGGATTAGACAGACAAACTACTTAGTTAGGTTTAGACAGACAAACTACTTAGTTAGGTTTAGACAGACAGACTACTTAGTTAGGTTTAGACAGACAAACTACTTAGTTAGGATTAGACAGACAAACTACTTAGTTAGGTTTAGACAGACAAACTACTTAGTTAGGTTTAGACAGACAGACTACTTAGTTAGGTTTAGACAGACAAACTACTTAGTTAGGATTAGACAGACAAACTACTTAGTTAGGGTTAGACAGACAAACTACTTAGTTAGGTTTAGACAGACAGACTACTTAGTTAGGTTTAGACAGACAAACTACTTAGTTAGGATTAGCCAGACAAACTACTTAGTTAGGATTAGACAGACAAACTACTTAGTTAGGTTTAGACAGACAGACTACTTAGTTAGGTTTAGACAGACAGACTACTTAGTTAGGTTTAGACAGACAAACTACTTAGTTAGGATTAGACAGACAAACTACTTAGTTAGGTTTAGACAGACAGACTACTTAGTTAGGTTTAGACAGACAAACTACTTAGTTAGGATTAGACAGACAAACTACTTAGTTAGGTTTAGACAGACAAACTACTTAGTTAGGTTTAGACAGACAAACTACTTAGTTAGGTTTAGACCAGGGGTCAGCAACCTTTCCTATCCAAAGAGCCATTTGGCCCTATTTTCCACAAAATAAAATGTGTCCGGAGTCGCAAAAGCTATTTCATATCACAGCTTACGAAGTTTTATATATAAAGTCATATTATATATACAAACACTATAGTTTATTGTATTTATGAAATTATAGAACCAGAATAAAGACAATTGTTGACTATTGTTGCTATTTCACCGGTTATAACTAAATCAAACTCTTATGCAGAGTAGAAAAAAATAAAAATACACTGGTCAATTATTCAGACAACTATAACCATATTTGTGGTCGTCCTGTAACCAGAAGGTAGCAGGTTCGATACCCGTCCTGCAGTTCAAAGTGGTGTCAAAGTGTCCTTTAGCGAGACCCTGAACCCTCAGTTGCTCCCCGTCGCTTCACAGCAGCCCACTGCTAGAATACTAAGGATGGTTTAAATGCAATAACTTATTATTTAAATAAAATAACTATACTTCTACATTTACATTTTAAAACGCATATCTTCTGCTACGTTTACACCGAGCATCGTCACTACGCCAGAGTTTTAGACTAGAGCACCGAGGGCGGAGGAGTTATGAAACGCTCCCGAGGACGGACACGTTTTCACTAACGGACTCCTTCATATCTCACGAGCTGCCACAGAACCAGCAGCAGGAGTCGTGTTTGGAGACTTCCTGAAAGTAGATGTATTTGCTCAGTTTGCTGCAGCAGAGGAGAAATGGCTCTTCATCGCTCGTTTGCTGTTCAGAAAAGGCTGTGTGCTTGTTCTGGAAGAGACTTTCAACATTACATGTGCATTCCTGTCACATATCGAGCATACAGGTAAGCCAGCATCGTTGGCAGTGAAAGCAAATTAATACCTCCACGCAGAAATAAACTCTATTTTTCCTCTGTGACTTTTCTTTTTTTTATTTATCCATTGACAGATTAATGAA
This sequence comes from Cyclopterus lumpus, assembly GCF_009769545.1. Lineage (NCBI taxonomy): Eukaryota > Metazoa > Chordata > Actinopteri > Perciformes > Cyclopteridae > Cyclopterus > Cyclopterus lumpus. The sequence goes on along the minus strand of NC_046966.1, from coordinate 2,599,971 downwards.
GGCGGGGCTCTGCATATCATGATCACCTCCAGGGAAAGACGCTTGACAGCGACGTCATAGGATGTGACGTACATTTTAGTTGAACAAATATTACATTTTTTTTTTATTTTCAGTGACACAGTAATAGCTCAAACTCAAAGATAAGGCGTGTTCCCTTTGAATGATTGTCCACTGGGCCAAACATAAATAAATATACAGTATATATCTTCTTTTTTTGTCAAAGCCTCAGGGAGCCGCGACATAGGGGTTAAAGAGCCGCATAGGGGTTGACTTCTTGTTTCACGTGTGGAATGAACAGCGGTCTCCACACAGAGGTCGCTGGTTGTTGGACTCATCATCGTCATGTCTCTGCCCACCCTGTGCTTTAGCGGTCTTTATTCTTCCTCTTTCATGACCACGTGGATAACATACAAAATCAATTTGTGGGATATCCACAAATTAAGGCACATTCATTCTCTTAGGTATGGCTCCGGATGCTGGATGAGACCAGCCTGACTTGAACATTTATAATGAATGAAGTTTCAAAATCATTAAATATACTATGGATAAATATATTCTCATATTTAAGTTCATTCATCACTTCCTATTGAAAATCTCCATATTTTCAACTCAAGACAATTCTGTCTTTGACCTGTAAACTGGTAACCTGTACCAGTCTACGTGTAATAGTAATACATAGTAATTTCCAGGATTTTTTGAAAATAACATGTAAAATGAAGAGTCAGGATTTCTTATTTCATTCGTTTTATTAGTTCTTATCGTTAAATTAACAGCAATAAACTACATACTTACAGAATTTCTATGAGTTCCATGTCTCATAGGAATGACAAAGAAAAAGTAGGATAATGGGAGCGTGAGGGCAGTAAAAAGGATTTAGTCAACGACAAATATACTGAGTGAGACAAACCTGAAGACAAAACCAGATCTGTCTTCAGCATAAGACACATAAATAAGACAGAGACAAAGGTGTCAGACCCAAACCCATGGTGGATTTGTTTCAATCAAAACTTACTTCTGGGTTATTTCTGGAGCAGGGATATTGCTGTATAACCTTTCAGACTGCAGTCAGCTCCCAGCTGCTTCAATAAATAATCAATGAGCCTGAATTATGCACTAATAAAAAGGCTTCTCATTTTGGATTATTTTATAATTAAAGTTAAGATATTTCAAAGTTCTCTTTGGCACTTGGGGAAGATGTTATGGCCAGACCAGAAGATCACTTCTATTTCAGGTGTGTATACTACAAGTAGATCAAAAATTTAAAAAAAAACTCTGACACACTGTCTTCCTTGCAACAAAACGATTATTTCAATCAGGGAGGGACCAGTTAGATAAAGAAAGGATGCATGTTTATTGTTAACAGATGATGTGAAATGATGAAGTCTGAGAGTCTTTGGCGCTTGGACTCTACGGGGAGATTTGAATTTGAGGGCCGATGCCCCGATCAGCAAAGAGAGTATATAGTATATGATTTTAATTCAAATTATGATGAAGACTTACAATTACATTAATACAAAAATATAGGTCTTAAGGCTAGTTGGTAATTCTAAATCACTTTTACTGTTCAAACAATAATGGGGCAAGCAAAGCAGACAACTTCCCTCAGGTCCAGGTACAACACTGTCTGCATAACTAAAGGCTGCTTTGCTTTCATACCTCGATGGCACATAATGCATACTATTTAATTATCTCGGTGTGTAAATGTGTTGTACTTTTGATATCCAGCCTCTCCGAAGCAGGCATCTATTTCTTTAGAAAAGTTGTGTTTGACAGTTTTTGATGAGAAAGGTCTAAAATGGTTTTAAAAAACAAACAGAAGTTAATGACACATTTCCATTAATTTATTCTATCCTGAAAATAAATAAATCTCAGCTGCCAGAATCATTTCCTCATTAATTCCTCATTCCGTCATCTGAAGTGGACTTCTCGGAATTTCATAATGACGTGAGATGAATGGTGGAAGTTCCCGAGCCCTGCAGCCACTGTCTTCGTACATTCCACCCTGGAGATATCTGTGTAATCATGAAGCAGCTTTGAGTGTCTTAGTAGATGCACTTCTGTTTTTTTTATCCCCGAGCTGACCCACCCACCCTCCACATCTCTCCCAGCTCTCATCAGCGCTAATGGTGGAGCCAGGAGAACCATACAGAACACGCCATATGCTGCTCCAAGTAATCGGCTCATTAGGTGCCAGCCTACTTAGTCTCTCCCTGAATGGAAATGCAAAACATTGAAGACAGCCAGATGCATCCTGTACCAGACGCGTACAAACAAACACACCAACAAACACAATCTGCTGGACACACACTGGATGCACTCGCACATACTTGCAGTACACTATTGCATGCATTAAGCGTCGCCTGGTCTCTTGGTCCATAATTACCATATTACCTTGTCAGTCCCTGATTCATACCACTTCATCCCCCCAGAGTGATGTACACCGTTATGTTAGGCCCCAGCCTCCTGTCCATTGCTTTGTTCCATTGCTTCCATTATACACATGTCGGATTTTTTAAAGGAGTTCGGAGTGATTTGTTGTGATGGCTCTTCGGTTGTCGGGAAGGCGAAACAGGCAGCCTGCCTCGATGCAGATTCAAAGACCTAGCAACGAGTGTTGGGTCACGCCACTTTAAAAGTAACTTGTTACACTGAGAACAAAACTGGTTAGAGCCCTGACTGTATATAGGGTCGGTAACATATGCAATATGTTGAACTATCCCTTTTTAATGCAAACATCGGCATTCCTCAAAATTGAATATTGTATAAAGCCCAGCTCTAATTGTAAAACTTCTACCGCCTCGTATTACCTCGTACCCTGTGCTGAGTTAATAATGGCTCAGTGCTTCCTCAGAGTTTTTGTAAGAAATGATGATAGATGTACACATTTTCTCTCAGAGTAAGACAACTGTGGCCACGGGCTGTGTCAATTCTATATCCGCCAGAGAAATGGATTTCAATAACAAAACAGATTGTCCCCAAATAGTTTTCTTTTTCCTGTTGGTTGATCCGATCGGGTATAGACAATTTCCCAACAGAACACCTCCTTCCACGCTGCCATGTGCACAGCAGGCCGTGACCACTCAGTTTTACATGAGCTTGCTCAAGTACAACTGATATAGACAAAGGGAAATGTTGGAAGCTGAACTAAATATCTGGCTTCCAGTCTGAGGAAGTGATTGAACTTTGAGGTGGGAGGCTATCAGCATTACAGCCTTCCCGCTTACCTCAATGAATCAATCACACACACACACACACACACACCAACATCTATTTGCTCAGCTCCCTTACAATTGGCAGGACTAAGAACAGTGGAAATGTGTCTTGTAGAAATGTTGACGTCCTTAACAGGCTCCTCCATACACCTTTTGCAAATGAACCCCATCATGACTCTCTAGTCACCTGCCTGCACGATGTCTGTGACCTTGATGAAGATTTGGTGCATCAAGAACAAGGTCAAAGTCGGGGCCTCATTCAAGGACATGTATGATTTGATATTTCTGAGCCAGTGGAGTAGATGCCCGAGGGGGTAACAGCTTGATTGTCTGTCTGTATTTACCTAATGAGCTGTTTATTATCAACATTTGCTCCTCTTCATAAAACTGTAAAGTCTCTGGTGTATTAGAATTTAAGTGCTTGTATATGTCTGCTCCGTGCCTCTCAATCGGTCGGCATATGGCTGGCTTGACAGCCTTAATGCATCATTTGAAAGAAGGAGGAGGTTCGGCAGAAGCATCTTGCATTGGTGAAAAAGAATTGCACGGGGGCACAGACAAGTGTTTAAAATGCCTGGACAGTAATGCAATATCTGAGAAGCAACTGATTGGGTCTGTCTGAATGGCAATTTCATTTATTTACCTCTGTTTCAGGGACACGATGATGAAGACAGGGAACAGTTAGAGAGTGGTGAGGTCTCAAACACATTACCCTGCCTCACCTCTCCCATTTCAAACTGCTCCATTCACATCCTTCCCTAACTCCCTTTACACTTATTGTTTCTCAAATTTGAGAGTTTGTTATTAATTTATCCTGAATCATTACACATCGCTTCTTATTTGTTTCCCTAATATTCACATTAGATTACTGTGAAAGCCCCGAGAGCCAAATAAGAAAACAACTAAAAATGGATCACCAGATTTAGTTGTTTTCTTATTTGGCATATTTGATATAAATTGTGTCTTTCCTATATTTATGATTTAAGAACAGGGGGGAGGCCTTTCCCTTGGTTACCCTTTAAGGTCCTTCCGTGTGAAAAACTAAGTTTTGGCAGGTGACATTGTTGTTGTTGTTGTTGTTGTTGTCCGGACTAGGAACTCTCCTGGAAAAACTAAACTGTCCTATTCAATACATGAGCTAGTGGTGGACTTTAGCCTCATGTGGCCTAAATGAGTGTTGCAACTACAAATACTTGTCCATAGAAATGTTATCCTGGTAAAAAAGTTTGTGTGTCACCTGTTTGGAAGTCAAACACAACAAGGAAGATAAACCTATTTGGATCAGCCTTGGGTCACCAGATTTGTGTTCACACTTGCCTCTCAGGGCTTCAGTAGATCCACTGGAGGTTAGCTGTGTTTCTGTTGTACATAAGTCTGTTGCCCCGGAGCATGCTGGGAGGCATTGCTACGCCGGCTACAACAGGACTCTTTTTCTACAGCTGCACCAGCTTTCAACAAGGGTGAGCAATGTCTCAAATGTCAGGCCCAATTTCATTTTAGCAGATCAAAGAACAGTACTAACCTGATGACGAATACAGAGGAAAAGACATGCGAGTTTCACAAACCCAAGTTTGAACTTAAGCGGATACTCTAAATACTGTATATGTGTATCTTTATGTCAGAGTTAAAACATGGACAATATGTCCTCACAGGACTGCAACGTCCTGGGAAAAAAAGGCATCTACTTGAAGCCCAGCATTTGGAACATTTGGATTTGGTCACCTAAGTTCAAAGCTACTTCTAAAAAAAGAAAGAGTTCTAACCCTCACAGAGGCTCAGCAGATTAAATAGGAGCCATGTGAAAAGAAAAGGTTACGTGTGGTGTCAGTAGCAGCTTTTTACATCTTTCATGAACCCTGCAGATCAAGGATTAGCTACTTTTGAAGATTATAGAGATGCCTGATCTCTATAATCTGATCCGAAACGGAAGAGAAATAAACATCGGCCATCAAGACTGAGGGAGACGGAACCAAAAGGTGAGGTCACAATATTCAAAACCAAACCAATGAGCTGAAAGAAACTAAAAGAGAGAGTCAAGGGATGTTTCTCTGAGGGTTTGACACAACAAACGACCCCTTTCACATGACACATGATGACTTGATCCATTGTTCATATAGAAATATTGATGAGTGCAACTTTAAAGTTTGACATCTTAATCAATAATGAAAAGAGTTGGTGAGAACAGATGTAATCTATCACTGCCCTTGTCCAGGGCCCTAACCTGTTGTGTCCTGAGTTCTGCCTCAGAGCCACTGGGTCAGAGAAGTAACTCACTGGGGATGAACAAAGTGGAACTGAACGTTTTGCTTTACTTTGCAGAGATGGCGCAGCAGTCTGGCTAAAAGCTGTAAAGTGATCTTCGTTAACTAGACGTTTTGTCCGTGCTTGGTAACATAAAATGACTCGTATCATAAGAGTAGTTATTTATCGAACAAAGCAAGTTCATCCCCATAATGTCATGTTTGAGGTCGTAGCCCCTCTCCACCATCATTCCACAGATGCAGCTTGATGTACCCCGAGCTGCTTTGCTCGCCCTGTTGCCAGACTTGCAGCACATTGCATCAATGCCACAACAGCCACTTCTGCCAAAACCATTGTTCTGTTTGTCAGTTGTAATTTGGCTGTACCCACACTCAAAACACATTGGACCTCATGCGAGACCATTCTGCTATTCAGATCTCAACTCTCTTCCTTGTTTCTGTTTGGTGAGCTCGGCAGATTTAGATAACTCTGAACTTCAGATAACGGTGTGAATGACCAGCGTTAACACGGTGAGGGACGCAGTGTTTCCATAAGGACTGTGAATTATATACAGAGCTAACAGCACCATTTCTCCATATGAGGCTCCACTTCCTGTCCCACATGTCCTATGCTGAAGTCCTGCTTTCAGAGATCCGGAGAGGGAAGTCTCTCATTGTACCAGCGTCAGCAGCAGAATTAAGGGACCTGCTGAAGACCAGGACTGGGGACGAATAATGCCGTGAATGTTAATGACGTGAATATTAATGATGTGAATATTAATGACGTCAATGTTAATGATGTGAATGTTAATGACGTGAATGTTAATGACGTGAATGTTGGTGACGTGAACGTTAATGACGTGAATGTTAATGATGTGAATATTAATGACGTCAATGTTAATGATGTAAATGTTGATGACGTGAATGTTGATGACGTGAATGTTAATGACGTGAATGTTATGATGTGAATGTTAATGAAGTGAATATTAATGACGTGAATGTTGATGACGTGAATGTCATGACGTGAATGTTAATGACGTGAATATTAATGAAGTGAATATTAATGACGTCAATGTTAATGATGTGAATGTTAATGACGTGAATGTTGGTGACGTGAACGTTAATGACGTGAATGTTAATGATGTGAATATTAATGACGTCAATGTTAATGATGTAAATGTTGATGACGTGAATGTTGATGACGTGAATGTTAATGACGTGAATGTTAATGACGTGAATGTTATGATGTGAATGTTAATGAAGTGAATATTAATGACGTGAATGTTGATGACGTGAATGTTATGACGTGAATATTAATGACGTGAATATTAATGACGTGAATGTTGATGACGTGAATGTTAATGACGTGAATATTAATGATGTGAATGTTGACGACGTGAATGTTAATGACGTGAATATTAATGAAGTGAATGTTGATGACGTGAATGTTAATGACGTGAATGTTGATGAAGTGAATGTTAATGACGTGAATGTTGATGAAGTGAATGTTAATGACGTGAATGTTGATGAAGTGAATGTTGATGAAGTGAATGTTGATGAAGTGAATGTTATGACGTGAATGTTAATGAAGTGAATGTTGATGAAGTGAATGTTATGACGTGAATGTTAATGACGTGAATGTTGATGAAGTGAATGTTAATGAAGTGAATGTTGATGAAGTGAATGTTGATGAAGTGAATATTAATGAAGTGAATGTTAATGAAGTGAATGTTAATGAAGTGAATGTTGATGAAGTGAATGTTAATGACGTGAATGTTAATGAAGTGAATGTTAATGACGTGAATGTTGATGACGTGAATGTTGATGAAGTGAATGTTGATGAAGTGAATGTTAATGAAGTGAATGTTAATGACGTGAATGTTGATGAAGTGAATGTTGATGACGTGAATGTTGATGAAGTGAATGTTAATGAAGTGAATGTTGATGACGTGAATGTTAATGAAGTGAATGTTATGACGTGAATGTTATGATGTGAATGTTATGACGTGAATGTTGATGACGTGAATGTTAATGACGTGAATGTTATGACGTGAATGTTATGACGTGAATGTTGATGACGTGAACGTTAATGACGTGAACGTTGATGACGTGAATGTTGATGACGTGAATATTAATGACGTGAATGTTATGACGTGAATGTTGATGACGTGAATGTTATGACGTGAATGTTAATGACGTGAATATTAATGACGTGAATGTTGATGACGTGAATGTTATGACGTGCATGTTAATGCATGAATGTTAAAGCATGAATGTTAATGACGTGAATGTCAATGTGAATATTAATGACGTCAATGTTAATGATGTGAATGTTGATTTAGTGAATGTTAATGATGTGAATATTAATGACGTCAATGTTAATGATGTGAATGTTAATGACGTGAATGTTGCTGACGTAAATGTTGATGACGTGAATGTTAATGATGTGAATGTTGCTGACGTGAATGTTGATGACGTGAATGTTAATGACGTGAATGTTGCTGACGTGAATGTTGATGACGTGAATGTTAATGATGTGAATGTTAATGACGTGAACGTTAATGCATGAATGTTAATGACGTGAATGTTAATGCACAAATGTTAATTATGTGAATGTTATGACGCGTTACCTGAGCGTCGTACTGTCACTGAAATAAAGAAGAAAGGGTTCCACGTGGAACATGTCTCTCCACAGCAAGGCCATCGGTGACTGCAGTGGGAGGAGGTCAAATAACACAAGATGTTCAGAATTATATTGTAGAGTTAAACAATAACATTAAAAGAGAGTTTACATTAATGGTGACATCGTTAGGCTATAATAATAACTTTAAAATTATATCAAGTCAAACAGAATAATGTCAACATAATTATGAAGTATATTTTATATAAGGTTTTCTCACATAAAATCGCTTCAAAGTGAATGAAATATACAGTCCATGAAAAACTTGGATAACAGCAGACCAACTGCAGCCGACTCCTCTTCCAGGTCTGGACCACTCGCACACTGCAGGAGAAAATTCCAGATATAAGGAAAAGATAAATGCAGCAACCTCTCCTCTTAGCACAACCCTCGCATAAAAACAAACTGGTTTGTAGTTCTTGCATGAGGCCTAATTATCTCGACCGATGTTGTTCCCACTCCCCTTCCCCCTACCAACAAGGAAGTTGACATGAGAGCCGGGCCCACATCTGATTTATCGATGTAATTTAATCATGTGAATGTTCAGTGCTGAGATTGGAAAACAGGAGCAGTAACATCCCCGTGATAAATCCAGGTGAGATTAGGGCTTGATTAGATACCGCAATACATTGGGCTATTTATTGCTGAGGCGACGCAGTCCATAGCGATGGAAGTCCTGTATGAGATCTCTGTGTTGCAACATGGACAGGCTGTTTTTGTGCTGTAGGAATTGGAGTGGAGTCTGATTATGACTCTCTTTGGGAAAAATAATAATGAAAAGGGAAAGTTAGTACAACCAGAGCATGAAGCCCCCATCATCCTCCTCTCCTGCCTCACGTGAGCGCACACACATGCACTCCCCAGTGTCGCCCTCCAGCATGTTTGCTGTTATTGAGACCGTACCACAGAAAGGATGCGACGGACACAAACTCAATTTCACTTGGTCCTCTTTGTGCAAAGTGGATTACCCTCTGGTAAGAATGAGTCGTACGGGATGGATACAATGCCCGCAGAAAGTGAGTCGACTGGATGAACTGTAGTTTAGGTTATTTTACTGGTTCAGTCTTGCGCTAGATTGCAGTGATTGGCCTGATTTTCGGTCGTCACTTGTTTCTCAGTCCAGCGGTGAATTATGTGTCGTCCGTCTGAGATGACATTGTCAGTCAGAGCTGCTGAGCTGACTTCCCTGTGGCCACCACATCTTATGAAGTGAAACAGCATCAGCTATTGTATGCAATGTTCCAACGCTATGCTGTTGACTGCAGGTGGTAAAAAGATTGAACTAACCAACCGTGGCAGTTGTAGAACAGCCACCTGCGTGTTCTGCGAGGTAGAACTTAGATAACGTGGTAAGTAGTAAGCATTCCGGATCGAGGGTTACACAACTGTTAGGCATCCTCCAAGGAGGTGTGGTTATTTGTGATTCTGTATCATGTGGGACAGACTTCATAAGGCTGAGAGAAAATCATTTGGCTTCAATCTTTTGGTATATCTTCGATCAGAGTTGTGTTGTGATGAACACATATTTTACAGTTAAAGACAGCTGAGGCTCTTTGAGTAATTCTTATAGTCGTCTAAGTGAAGAGAAACTTGAAGTAGAAGTCTTCCATATTGCACATGAATCCATACAAAAATAATAAGCTATCAGGCTTAGGGCACATAGGCAATATCTGTTGGCAGATAAATCCATTGTTGGTTTTGGTCTTTTCATGTGATTTATTGATAATCCCAAGAACAGATTTGAGAACTTCATTATTATAGGGCTGTCCCTAGTATTTGACTCGCTGGTAGATTCTATGAAGGCACTTTAATACACATGAATTATGGTCCCTGGGACAGTACAAAATAATGAAATCCCCCATTTGTCAGTCAAGAATCAACATGAACCCACTGACTTTGTCAAGTATTTCAAAACACTCCAAGTTGGTCCAAGGTGATCCCATTTGACCAGATATGGATTTCTAAAACATTTGAGTCTCGAGTTTAGCATTTTGTCCGTCGCCATCTTGGCTTTTTGCAAGCAGTGGAGGAGTGATGTACACTATATATGGCTCCAGCACAAGGTAGAGAATGCAGCTGAAGCATAGACTTCTAGACAGAGGCGTCGCCCCTGGTGGTCAGTAGAGAGAATGCCTCTTTAACACATGACGCATAGACTTCTATACAACCAGAGATGTCATCCCCTTGTGGTCAGTAGAGCTAATGCAGCTTTAACAGATGAGGCATATACTTCTATACAACCAGAGGTGTCGCCCCCTGGTGGTCAGTAGAGAGAATGCAGCTTTAACACATGAATCATAGACTTCTATACAACCAGAGAAGTTGCCCCTGCTGGTCATTAATGAGAATGCAGCTTTAACACATGAATCATAGACTTCTATACAACCAGAGGAGTCACCCCCTGATGGTCAGTAGAGAAATTCAGGATTCAATGAGTTAAAGTTTAACAATATTTAATGGCAAAGATAATACTCATATAGCGTTCACGATCGTGGGGCCAGAAAGGAGAAACTCTCCACAGATGGACTGCAGCTCCCAAGGAGCAACAGACCAGGGCTGTCTCGAGTCCTCCAGTCCAGTAGAACCATGTCTCCCAGAACAAATGCTCGGTCGTTAGTAAGGTCATGCAAATGAATTCACACCTAAGGGTTAGTTCTATTGGTCAGTTCAAAGGATGCTGCCATTCTGTTCGCTCAGCTAATTAGTCAGAATAAAACCTACCCTGCCTTCAGAATAAAAGCAACATATCAGGTTTCAATCGGCATCCATTTTAACTATTGTCTAAACAATAAAACATCATTCATTCTCATGCATCATACAGTTAATCATTACATTTGTCATTAACAAACAGAATAATAAAACAGTGATCCTCTCTTATGTTTCATAATACATTCCTCCAGAATATTCCTCATAATATCCTACATTAATTATCATAACTTTCTTTATGTATTAATTTAAAACATAAACTTATCTTATTTACATGTGCAAGTATATATAAAATCCACTACAACTCAACAGACCCCTCATTCTTATTGTCATGCTTTTTGACCACAAACAAAAACATTATGTTGCATGTTTGTTACAAATAATGTAGTTAGATGGTCTCAGTGAAATTAGACTTGCTTAACATTTTCAATCTCTTTATTCATGTAGAACTAAAACACTTTCACACATTGGAAAAGTAGATTAAAATGTCATAAACATCTTCGGTAACACAATGTGGTCGAGGTGAAGCCTAACTAATTCATCTGGATTTCTCTCTTTTGTTTGGAAATACCCAAATGGAACCTCTTTTCCAGATTAAAAGTATGATTCGATTACCAAAGCTGAATCAATGGGGTGAAAGATTTATGGATCTGCTTTGAAATACCACATTTTCAAAATGTGTGTCTAATCTAACCAACAGAATCCTGCAAGATCATTTTGAAATACCGGCCCTATAACAGGCAGGTAACAAGCAGGTTGCTGATGAGGAACAGGTGAGATTAAAATACTGGATCTGCATTGTATTCTATCCTTTGTTCTTGGTAAAACACTATGCTGCTCTTTTTGATATGTGTCATATGAATAAGCTATCAATCACACTCCATATGTTTTAAGATCAAACCTTCAATGAACACAAAACATGAGACGACGAGCAACTGTGGCGCACACACATCTCAGTGGCTCATCTCTCTGTGAGGCGATCGCCTGTGATCCATTCTGATCAGAACCTGATCACACAGGCCGGAAACACACAGGGGCAGGAAGCCAAGTGGTCCGAGAGGGGAGAAAGGTGAGCATTTCAAAATCAATCAATGGAAAAGCAGGAAACCATGAATACATGATACAAACATTTCCATTCATTCAAGAATGTAGTCAGAAAATACAAAACATATTAAAAAAGATAGATCTATACATTTCCAACATTATTCAAACAAGATATTCTGCTTCAATCCATATTTAGTCTCTCAAAAATACACTTTTTTTTAACAGTAATGGTGACCTAACTCTTGACTAGGTTGGGTACCGAAAACCAGTACCAATATGGTACCTATACGACCAGTGCCTACCAGACCGAAACTCAAAGCAGATTTCGGTGCTTCCTTTCGGTGCCTGAGCCGATTGTAATACTTTTTTTATACTACTCTGATGACTCCGCCCCGGCAGCAGGTAACGATAGCCTATTTTTTATATCGCTACAGTAGCTAGCTACCCTTCCACCTTTTAACGGAGAAAATGCCGAAAGGTAAACTGTCAAAAGTGTGGCTATATTTCGCAAAAACACGTAACATGTAATGAAACATCTGGCAACGCATAACATCCACTTGAAACCAGAGGACCGTGTTTGACTGCCTGCATGAGCCCATGCAGAGCACATCAGCGGGCAGTCTGGGCCTCCCTGGCACCGGCGATGGGAAGACCGGTCCCCCTGGGACCGATGATGACAATAGCAGCCTTAACTCAGGTTAGTACCGTAATGTTGATTGCAAGTCTAGCATTCATACAAGTAGGCCTAATAACAACAAATTATAAATTAGGCATTATAACCATGTTTAAGATAGCTAGCTAGCTAGCATACCATAGCTATCTACTAGCAAACCGCTACCTGCAAGTCAGTGTAATGTTAATGAAACTAGCCATGGCATGTGCAGTGATGCTTCTGTTGCGTGTACATATTTAAAATGATTTATGTTTATATTTTTGTCTCGCCAGCTTCAACCCATTCACCTTGGCAAAGAAGGCTCATTTAACAAAAGACCAGGTGGAGGAACTCCACAGGTGTCAGGATCTGTAGTGGATCTGTAGTGTTGTGTCGTGTTTCCTGTTTTATTTTGAAGTCCTTGTCTCTCGTGTCCTTCCTGTCCCTGTGATTGTCTGCCCTGTCCCTGATTGTTTCCTTCTGTGTCCAATCACCTGCACCAGCCCTCTGTATTTAAGTCCTGTTCGTGTCAATCCCCTTTGTCGGTTTGTCTTGTCTAGATCATGTGTGTGAGCCTGTTTTGTTTGTTTTGAATCCTGTTGAGCAATAAAGTTGCCTTTTCCAGTGTTGACGGCGTTTGGGTCCAGTGTCCTGCAGCTGCGCACATAACAGAACGAACCGACCAAGGATGGACCCAGCCTACAACCCCTTCGAAGGGACCCGCTTGGCCTATGGGGGCCCTCGTAGCCTCCAGAAGGGGAACTACAACCCCCATAGGGTCTCGGCACCAAACCCCTTCGAAGGGACCCGCTTGGCCTATGAGGGCCCTCGTAGCCTCCAGAAGATGAACTACAACCCCCGTAGGGTCTCGGCACCAGACCCCTTCAAAGGGACCCGTTGGGCTTATGGTGGGCCTCGTAGCCCCAGGGGCAGAGGTCACGCAGGCCTAGCCCCGGAGTGGGGGCGCAAACCTCCGGACCGCGTCGGTGGAGGGTTCCGGCTGCCGCCTCCGTGTTCCAGCCAACCCCAACTTCCGGCCGGCCCTTGCTTCCCTTACCTTGTCCCAGGACGCTCTCCGGGACATGATGGAGTCCCTCCGAGCGGTGAGCATGGTCCTGCTTCGTCCGCAGTTCATGCCGGTTCCTGCCGCAGTTTCGTGTCCTGTCGGCGCCCTGGGCCGACCGCAGCACCTCGTGTCTCCCGTCGGCGCCCCGGCCGACCCCGGCTCCCCGTGTCCCGTCGGCGTCCCGGCCGATCCCGGCTCCCCTTGTCCCGTCGCCACCCCGGTTCCCCGGGTCACGTCGCCGCCCCGGCAGACTCCGTTTCCTCCTGTCCCGTTGCCGCCCCGGCCGACTCAGGCTCCCTGTGTTCGGTCGCCACCCTGGCCGCTTCCGGCTTCTGTTCCCGGGGTTCCTTTGGCCCGGTTTTCCAGAGCCCGGTTTTCCGGAGTCCGTCTGTCCGTCTGGTGGCCGTCCTTCAGCCCGTCCCCCGGAGTCCGTCTGTCCGCCTGGTGGCCATCCTTCAGCCCGTCCCCCGGAGCCTGTCTGTCCGCCTAGTGCTTGCCCTTCTGCCCGTCTGTCCACCTGGTGGCCGTCCTTCAACCCGTCCCCCAGAGTCCGTCTGTCCGCCTAGTGCTCGCCCTTCTGCCCGTCTGTCCACCTGGTGGCCGTCCTTCAGCCCGTCCCCCGGAGCCCTTCCGTCCGCCTGGTGGTCGCCCTTCTGCTCGTCCCCCGGAGCAGGTCAATCTGCCTGGTGGCCGTCCTCCTGCCCGTCCTCCGGAGCAGGTCAGTCCTCCTGGTGGTCGTCCTCCGGCCCGTAACCCCGGACTTCTTCTGCCATGCTTTTGGTCCCGCCTCCGGCTCCCCTCCACCCACCCTGGGGGACTGTGTTGGGACGTCTGGAATCCGCCCCTTGAGGGGGGGGTTATGTCAGGATCTGTAGTGGATCTGTAGTGTCGTGTTTCCTGTTTTATTTTGAAGTCCTTGTCTCTCGTGTCCTCTGTTTCTCTGCACTTCCTGTCCCTGTGATTGTCTGCCCTGTCCCTGATTGTTTCCTCCTGTGTCCAATCACCTGCACCAGCCCTCTGTATTTAAGTACGTTTATTTATTCAAATTAATGCATTTCTTTTGAAGCATGTTTATCTAAACACTACTTTTATGTATTTTTCATGCCAAGCTCATGTTTCTGCAAAAGAATTGCTGAAGTTTGAAGCTGTATACAGAGTGTATGTGTGTTTCTTTATATTTATTTAAGTATACTGTAAACTGTTGTTATTGTTCATAGTTTGAAGTTAAAAAGTTTGAAGCTGTAGTTTGAAGCCACAGATGTTGTATTATTTATATTTATAGTATACTTTTAAACAGTTAATATATTGTTCAGGTTGAAGAAAAAAAGGTGCCTTGGCAATAAAAAAAAGCCTTTCTTTAATGTCGTCAATCGTTGTTTTGTGTAAAAAAAATAATAAAAGTAATGGTTCAGGCACCGGTATCGGTTTAGCAAAAAACAAAAACAATACCCATCCCTACATGTGTTTATAACACAGTAGAACTCAACCTTTCCTCAGTAATACACCTGCCCAACATAGTCATTCGTATGAAGTTTAAATGGTCGTATATTTTGAACATCCATATTCTTTGAAACATAATTTGTCTAGAACAACGAGGTATTACTGCAATTAGTAATGGATTTCACCATACAGTAAGTTTTCATGTTTGCGTGCGCTTTATGGTGGCTCATGGGAAAACAAATGCCAGAAGAGGGCTGAATGTCCCTGATTAAAGTAAATACAATGGTAATTCTTTTAACATCCATGCATTCATTAACTGATGATTCCAACATCAAAGAAAACAGTGTCAGTATATGAAGTGAAATATAGAAAAACATTTTTTTTTCATTTCCCATTCTGTATGAACTTTTAACTTCAAAAGCTGACTTCACAGGAGTGTTTTTGGCCTAAATGATCTTTGTCCTCTTGTTGATGACTTATCATTAATTCACTAGATGGAGAGTCAGAAGATCTACATGGTTTACTTAAATCAGTGGATATGATCCCATCGTATAGTGGCGTTCCTCGATTTGGCTGTCGGGTAAAAGTTAAAGATTGAAAAGGAAAGCAATGGAAATTCACCACTTTTCTGATTCGTAAAAGTGTAAAGTAAAAAGCTAACAATACACTATGAATGAACTCAACCGTGGTCCTATGACCTCATGTCTCCACCACTGAGCTAACGGGGGACTAGTGTTCTCGTGAGGACGTCGAGTCGTCTCATTTCGACTCTTTAAGACACGTAAAAGCTCCTAAACTCAGACATCAAACCAAAAACACATTCAGAAAACACATTGACCTCCAGAAGAGGAAACCACAAGTGCAACAATGCGGACTCCTTTCCTTGTTTAAAGACTCATTCCTGTAGAACTCTATGAAGCTTAGCAGAAGTTCGACCGGGGAGACTCTCTTTATGCCCTCCCTCATCCACAAGTCTCTCTCACTGCCCACTAATCCATCAGCCAATTACAGGCGTTCACTCTGAGGTTAAACCAACCAGATCTTACCATCGTCTCCCTAAGCCAATTGTATCGTTGCTGTCAAACTTCTTTCTTCTACTTTAGTTCTACTCTCTGCTATCGGCTGTGATTTTAGACCGGACGGACTCAGCCCTCTTCCTCCCTCCTCACCACATCAAAAGTCCCATCATCCAGATCTTCAGCAGACGGAGATGGGCTGAGCAATTAGTGAATACAATGTAATTACTTTCTCAATGCGTAATGTTTAGGGTAATGATTCATCTATACCGTTTTTAAGTAACTTGTCAAGCACTGGTCACACATACAATCTATAAGCCTTTTGTTCCTTGTTGACAAAGTGAAGCCAACATGGTCTCAGTTATTTGACTCACGGTATAGCTACTGGATATATACTGCAGTGATTTAAAAAATAAATAAAAACTCAGTAAACATTGTATAGATGGGTTTATGGTCTCAACCGGTAGTTTCAAGTCAAGAACCAAGATGGCGACAGCTTTACATCACCCCCCCCCCGCTCTGGACTCGGCCGCTTCCCGGGGCTGTGGACTTAAAAGGATAGTCGTGATGTTTTGAAGTAGGGTTGTATGAACCTCTTCATAGTTAGTGTTTCACTACAGTAGATACAGACAGGAGTACCAGCACAGTGGCAAAGCAATGCTCTGCTGCGGGCGTGTTTCAGACACCTGGAATAAATCGGACCTGATGGAATGATTGGACGGGCTTGTTACAGTCATGCAACAGCCTAAGATACAGGATTCTTTCCCTTTTTGTTTTGTCAGAGCATTTGATTAATTGATTGCTCTCCGGATGTAATGAGACTTCAACAAAAATGTTTTTGAAGAATTAGCAATAATGCCTTTCAAGTGATATTGATATTTTCGGTCGGCCTTCCCTTTAGGTAGCTACAATATGTTTTTCTGCTGCCCAGCAGGAGGCCAACATCACTCAGCTCCCATGCTGGTACTCCAGTCTGCTTCTTCAAACTGGGGGTGTGCTGACAGCCATCGCCTGCAGGCGATATACTGACTGTGTATAAATACTTCACACATACCCCCCTCAGTCCAGTATGAGTGGTCTGCAGTGCTGTCGGCCGCCCACCAGACTCGTCCTGAAACACGGACCCTGTCTCGCTTTCTTCCACGCTGTGTGGTCGTGACTTTTCATATCATACAACCAATGTGTTTTATGATGAAATTGTTTAAAAGAACACACACATGTAAACCAAGCCTCTTTTTTTGCTCTCAAATTGCACCAGATTGAGGCATTTAACTTTAATACAGGAGTATTCAGCATCCCATTTGGTAGGCTACATTTTCTAGGGCAGTATACATATATTGCAGGAGAAAACAATATTGTGAGGCCAGTTCTTTCCACTATCGTGCAGCATTTAGTAGGACTCCAAAGAGGTATAGTGGGATAAGAATTGTGGTTTCAGGTTTTGATTTGTTTTCGGCAAATTTACCAATGAACTAGAGTCCCTTTCTGACTGGCCTACAGGATCTATTCGGCCTGCAAGTAACAGATAAAGGCCTGTGGTGAATTTAAAATAACTTTCTCATGACAACTGATCACAAAGCATCCCTCCGACTACCTAAACGTGTCTGCTGGCTTTTCATCAGCAGCCCTAACCGCTCTTATATTTGATTTGGTAGAAGTCATGTTGAATAGAATTCATATGTTGTTTGTTGGTTTTGTTACTGCTGGGTTTGTGGCGCAAAGATACATGTTAATTCCTGAGAAGCCTTAATGCTTTCCATTACAAACAGGGCTACTTTAGGTCCACTGTATACAAATCTACTGTATGATAGGACCGGATATTTGATAATTAGAGATAAGAGATCATTTCTAATTAGCTCTTTTCTCTGCTGTCCCTCCTATACTATTATTTCTAGCAGCCTCGCTCCTCTGCCCGTCTCCCACACACATTGATGCCCGGCCAAGTCTTTCTGGTGGTTTAGACTGGTTGTGTAGTTTATATTGCTAGCATGATGATGGCACCGTGGGAGAGTGACAGCTACTGTTACCAAGATACTCTGAGGCTGAACGCGTGTTGTGTAGCGGAGGTTATTCCAGTCTGCAGTAATGGTCTCTGTCCACCTGTGATTCGCTCTCTGTCGCCTCCGACTCAACGTCGGGGGCCGATCATTAGCACGCTATTAAAGGACAAAGGGCGGACCCGGGTGTCATGCATGCTATGCAACTGTTGCCTGGGTTACTGTGAGCCCATCCCTGGGACTGATCAATCAAATTGGCAACCTGTAGATGTCACTCGCCCCTGCTGGGTGTGCAGAAGCATTCAGATGCATTATGCTGATTATAAAGAGCCATGATTGTGATTGCTTCGGTTGGCCCTTTGGTCCCTCAGGGTCCCATGCTTTGTCTGTGGTATTTGCCTCTCTCATCTTGAGATTGCATTTGTTAGTGTCCTGCAAATTTACAATGCTGCAATAAAATTGCTCTCCTTTTTTTAAATGTGCTCTTTGTATTCTCTTGCTAACTGGCAGTCAATATCAGAGGTTACATTTTCTCAGTTACTCTTTTTTTTCTCTTCTCTCTCTCTCCCTTTCGCTTGCAGCAGTACTGCAGTCAGTCAGTCAGTTTTGAAATACATTAGTAAAAAGCTGGCCTCCTTTTGACAGTATGATAGCTTAGATTTTCATGAGCCTCCAATAAAAAGTGCAAGTCATTGTGCCCCGGAATAACTGCACTGAGAATATTGTTCTTCCCAGGCAGATAACGATACCATTAATACTGCGGACACTTGACTTGATAACTTGCATATCGATCACAGTCACTGATGCAGCGTTCGCCTCAGCACCCCCACACAGCCCATCACTCACGCTGCATTGCTTCTCGGTCGTTACGCTCACATTAACGCGGTGTCACTTTCTGTGTGCCGTCCTTTACAAACACATCGGAGGCATTTTAGGTGCCGCGTTTTTGCCCCTTTTGTTGGACTTTCACTCATGAAACCTTCTTCCTTCATGTCCGGCGGGCATCTCTCTCTCTCTCTCTCGTTCTCTGTCTCTCTCAAAACATACATATGGAAAACTGACAGTAAATCTGCAAGGACCATATGTTCCTTTTTCACGTGCTGAGGATCCACAAAGTTCCCTTTGAAGTGGGAAATGCAGCGACCGTTTTCATGTGTCCGGTAAAAGGCTGCTACAACACAACGACTTTGATTGTTGTAATTGTTGCTCGCTGTGACAATTAACATTTGGACACAGCAGAGGGAAATCACTGCGGAGGCAGAGATTCATGCTTTCATGGCATATTCAAAGACTGCCTCGGTCCTCTTATCCTCAACACCAAGCTGCTATCTAACATATTCGGGCCATGTTTTACTTCTTATTTTTAAAATGCTTTTTCCTGTACTTCAAAATGTACCTAAATTGTGCCTTGTGTTCTCTCTTCAAGACTCTAAATGTGAATTTATGCTTCTAATGTCTGGATTCTGCGCATTACACCTGTTATCGAAGTCCTTACATTGGTTGTCAGATTCCATATTGATCTTAAACATAACATTAAGTATAACTTAACATTTTACATTCAGGTATTTTCTATGGTTTTCAAGGTCCACAGTATCTGTAAAGCCCTTTGAACTGCACTGACCTGTACGAAAGGAACTATACAAGTGAAGTTTGGTGGACTGATGTGTATCACCTGTTTGATTGTAATTCCCTGTAAGTGTGACGTGAGACACGGTGTTAACTGGGCAGCCTGTCCCGTTATGGAAGGTGTTGGGTCCAGTGTTTTTAGAGCTTAACCCAAACTAGGGACTAAAAAAAAGTCAGTTCTTCTTTTAGTTGGTCCTCCAACTTTTATAGAGGAAGTCAACTAAATCGCTGGAGTAATGATTGAACTATATATCCTTTACTCGTACTTCAGGTAATGGCTATTTTTCTTATAATTTCTTTAGCCTCAGACCTACTTTTGAGTGTTCTGATGGCTCCTATGTTGGATTACAGCAGCCCCTCTTGTAACTCCAGTTATTTGTCTTACTTCCAAATGGGGGATCATTATGATCTTACTTTTAGTTCCCAAACGTTTGGGGCTTTGTGGGATGTAAGCAGGAAAGAATGATGTTGCCATGGAGTAAGTTTCTCAGCTGTGGGCTACCACTTCGACCCCATTTTGTTCTAACAATATTCATTGAGAAATGTGGGAAATTGGCACCATTAAAAGTACGCCAGGACGTTTCCTCCACCAGAGTCACCAGGAGAGCACACAACACCATCGGGGACAGAACACCCCCCCCCAGCACAGACTCTTCTGGCTCCTGATGCTACAGGAGTCTGAAGTCCAGAACCACGAGACAGACAAACAGTTTCTACCTGCAGGCCATCAGGCTGGTGAACAGCTCCCTCAACCTCCCCCCCACACACACACTCATTACTGAATGGCTGCTGTTATGACTGCAATACTGGCAATATTTGCAGCAATGCACAGTGCACCTTATTTATACACTCAGTGAAACTGATTGTGCAATACTTTTCTCACATTTCTGTGCTTTATTATTTTTAAATATATTTTCTTCTATTAGCATTTACCTCTTTTTGTATTCTTGTATTATAATACTGTGTGGAAGGAGGACCAAGCAAAGTAAGCTTTTCATTGTACAGAGTACCTGTCTGTAACTGTGCATATGAAATATCTTGAATCTTGAAATGGAGGTCTATGGAGATTGACTCACTTTTTGAGGCAGCCTCAAGTGGCTATTTTAGGAACTGCATTTTTGGGCTTAATTTCTCAGCAGCCGATTACATTTGTAATGTTGGGCAATCATTTACTCGTTTAACTTTATGTATCTGTTGCGGGGTGGTACAGCACTGTTGTCTGAGTACCACCGTTTTTCAGTAGCTTAGGCCTTTTACTCTTCAAGTACTGAGGAAGCGTCCACTCAGCTACGTACTACCAAGCATTTCTGATGCTCAATTTTGTGCTGGAGTCTGAAATAAAACTGGAAAGGATTAAACAGTAAAAGAAGACATTAGAAGCCATTGGCATTTGAAACAGAGCCCCCAACTTCAAAGGGCTCTTCCACCACTGACACCATGAGCACCCCTCTCTGTGACGACTGGCCAGGTTAGGAGACATCTGGAGAGACTCCACCAATGCATGGCTGTGGGGGATGGGTGTAGACACGTCCATCGTCTCCTGGATCACTGACTCGCTGACAGGCAGACCGACTGGGCTGTGTGCTGTCTGGGATGGTGGTCAGTGGTACTGGGGCTCCACAGGGAACTGTTCTGTTCTTCCTGTTCACTCTGTACACCACTGACTTCCAGTACAACTCGGGGTCATCTGCAGAAGTTCTCTGATGACTCTGCAGTGGTTGGGTGTATTAAGGATCAAGTTGACTCTTTTTCTTGAGGAAACTTTGATTCTTCAATGTGTGCAGCATAGTTATATTTATTCTGTCTGTATACAGTATATAATATTCAGTTATTGTGGATTCTTTACTGGTTTTACAACTGTTTTTACTGTTTGTAATTTATATTACTTGTTTTTGTTGATTTGTTTTTACTATGTCTGTTGCACTTTACCCCCTTTGGTGCTGTAATCCAGTAAATGTCCCTCCTGTGGGACTAATAAAGGAATATCTTATCTTATCAAGATGTTGGAGATGTTCTACCAGTCTGTTGGACCAGTGCTCTGAGATGTTGGAGATGTTCTACCAGTCTGTTGGACCAGTGCTCTGAGATGTTGGAGATGTTCTACCAGTCTGTTGGACCAGTGCTCTGAGATGTTGGAGATGTTCTACCAGTCTGTTGGACCAGTGCTCTGGAACTTCTCCATAGTCTGCTGGGGGAGCAGCAGTGGAGCCGGAGACACCAACAGACTTAACAAACTGGTTAAGAAAGCCGGCTCCAATTGAAATTAATATCCATAATGGATAACCTGGACAACCCTCTCCACCACTTAATGCAGCGACAGCGCAGCACTTCTTCCAACAGACTCATCAGCTGTCACAAGGACAGATACAGGAGAACATTCCTGCCAACTGCAACTATAACACTGCTTGGTTTGGTAACCCCTGCAGGATTAATAAAGTATCGATCTATCTATTTTTTGTAACCCTCATCCTACTGACTGGGGTCCCTGCAGACCACATGGGTTGACTAGTCCTATCTCACAGCTGATTCCAATGTGTCATTACTCTTTTGTTCCTAATGACCTCGTATCGTATAGTTTCTGTTATAATTAGTTACTTTTCAATAATTATTTTAAAATCCAAAAAGTCAAAGCAACCCGATTGCAGCCCATGCAATCCTAATAGATCAAATGTTTTTAATTTAAAGTATTCTACGACTGTGGCTCAGTGGTGAACGGGGTCGTCCTTCAATAGGAGGATCGGCGGTTTGATCCCCGGCTCCGCCAGCCCATGTTGATGTGTCCTTGGACAAGACATTTAACCCCAGAAACTGCTACTGTGTGTGAATGTTAGTTACTGCTGATGTGCAGGTGGAACCGTAGCTCCTCCCATCACTGTGTGAGTACAGGTCCATATTGGGGAGAAGGGACACACTTTAAACATTATGCACATTAACTGTTTCTTTCTTGAAACAATAATAATACGAAACGGTTAACATTTAGCTATGATGGTTGTTTATTCTTTCAGTAGTCACAGTTGTTTGTTCTGTTCATTCAGTCGCCTTTATTGTTAAATGGATGAGGGATACATTATGGAAGTGCTGCACAATAGTGTTGACAACTCATCCTCCTAACAATTTGTTTAGTTCTAAATTAGAGGATCATTACGACTGAATTATTCGACGGAATAAAAGATTGCAGAAGTAAAGATTGTTGAAGAAGTAAAGATGAGCACAGCATTATGCCAGCAGAGATACAGAAGTTGACCTGCTGACCATGTTGGTGGAATTAAAATGAACATCATGAAACATCACAACTTACTTTTGTGATGGGAGATTTCGTTGCCAAAAACGACTGGTTGCCAAAAACTATACGGCACTCAACATCAGACATTCAGCTGCAGCAGAAGTAAACACATGCCAGCAGTAGTTCAACAAAACAGTTTTGGAAAGGCTTAAAAAACCTCCAGGCTGGAAACAAACACACCAACACTGGAACAAGTTCTCAGCAAATGATTAGAAAACTAGAACGACACTATGGGGTCACAGAAAATGGTGCATTCAGGTGCTCCAAGGATGTTCCCTTTTCCAGAGTTGGGAAGTCTTCCGACTCCGATATGTTCATGGACTTAAAAACCGTAATGTAAAAACAACACGGTCAAAGAGTCTTTAAGATGTGTTGTATTTTACTGTTCTACTGTCAGCTGTTTTTCAGTTGTTGCTACAACTTGAGGAAAGGTTTAAATATGATGCACATGGGTGCAAGGTGGGTGGATATTGCTACAGTAGTAACACCTTACTACTGTAGCAATATCCACCACCTTGCATGATTGTCCATGAATGTTAAAATAACTGCATTCATATAATGTGTATTGTTTATTCAAATAATTTACATTATTAATTATATTACTAAATTGTTATGTTGTGGCTGTTTTATTGGTTAATGCCGTCCAGGACCAACCGAGGGCTGTATCTCTATTTGCCTAGTGGGAGGATATAGTTCAAGAGAGGCAGCAGTGTTCCCTGAAACAGGGCCAGCTTAGGAAGAGGAAGTCTAGCATCAACTAATTCATATTTGACGATATCACAAAGTTCTCATTTAATTTCTATATTTTATTTTAACAGCACTGACTTGGAAGTTGGTTCAATGTAATAAATAAAATAGTTCCGTAGTAGTACACTTATTTTGCCTTTATTGGAGGGTCATTGTTTTATGCTTAGGGTCAATGACCAAGCTGCTGTATTTGGTGCCAATTGCCTCAATCAAGCACAAAGGGTTTTAAGAACCTTAATTGCCTCCACGAGCCTCAACTGCTGACTGCTGGTTGGTGGGGGGGGCAAACTTCAACTAACCTGAAGACTGTTGAAGTCAGTCCAGTTTGTTTTTCTGTTTTGTCCTATAATTTCATTCCTATTTGTCAGGTTGGTGGCTTCTTCATTTCAAGTGTTTAAAGTCCTCATGGAGTTAAAGACATTTAAATAACACAGGCTTTTGGATCATTGTAGAAAATGTAGGTTAAATCCTGTGTCTGATTGGCCGTTCACTTCAAAACTACTCTTAAAGGTTACTTCCTACTCTAAAGTATCACTTAGATTTATTCTCTTGGATTTAGCAATGTGCTGCCGCTTTCAAATATTCTAGCTTTGATGCTGCAGATTTGCAACCTGTAAATAAACATGTGCTTACAGTCGGTGTTCACATGCACATCTGTCACTCACAACATGAAAAGAGGCCCCCATGAAAGGATTATGCCTTTGCTTAGGACCAGGTTTTTTAGCTTTTGGGATTTTTGTGCAGCAGTCTCCCTCTGCGAGCTCCTCACCCCCCGTGTGAACCTTCCAGACTTGTGCTGATCTGAAGCAAGCATTCACCTCCGTGTTGCGAAGACACAAACACCCACACACAAGCCATTTTCACTGCCGCTAGTGTAGACATTTCTGTGAAGGCGCTACATATGAATGGGCTCACCGCTGTTTGCCCCCCCCAGTCATGAGTATATGACTTTTCACAAAGTGAAGATCCCTCACATTGCAGTAACCATCTATCCAGTGGTACCCTTTCTCTCATAGTCTACACATACAGGACATTATCATATCGTAGCTGGGGCCCATTGAGATAACCTGTCCTTTATATGGTTTTACTACTAGTCCTGACTTAATAGAGACTGGCTGGCGGTTTGGCGCTCTTTATCGGAGGTGGGTAAAGTTAAACATATGTGCATTTGTCAAACTAACCTCTTAGTGTGTTTTGCTTGTTGAGAAAAAAACACTTCAATGATGATAACAGTTTACACAGGTAAATCATAAATGTCACCTTTGTGTGACTCGTACAAGTTTGGTTTCAAGGAACGGATGGGTCATTGCTACCCCTTGTGGCTGATATCAGCTCAGTTATAGGAACGGAGAAGAACCATGACGCCTTTGATTGGTGAGTATGACAGGACTCTATTGATGGAATAAGTGCTTTATAAATGTATATTATGGAGACATTTTTAAAAATATCAGTTTTCTCTCTTACTGTCTCCCACTTTCTGTCTAGTTCACTGTACACATAATTGCGTTGAGTCATTAATAACCTATTCATATTGATACATGTGATTTAAATGAGCGGGTTTAACGGCTCGGTGGACCTCATTACGACTATATGGAGTCAAACTAGGCCCGCCATACTGTGCCTGATTACACTTTTAATAGACTGTTGCTTCAATTTGCTAGTCTGTCCTCTCAGTGTTTGGTGTCCAAAGATATGTTTGTATGTATTATATGTTATTGATACTTTAAAAAAAGTCTGTCTGCTTTTGTAGGCTGCAGGTTTCATTGACTGTTTAATCCATCACTCCTATGTGATTGTCGAGTCATTCAGTAGCTTCGCGACCGTGAAGGCAATGCAAGGCCTAGGCCTTGGGTTTTGTCCACACACTGTACTGGTTCATGTGGCTCTACTCCGACTCACCGGTATTAACCGGTCATTGGTTGAGAATTTCAAGCAGCACTCTCCCCGGTTCCCTCTGTTTCCGGTAAATGTAGACAAAAGGGCTTATTCCAGACTTTTGTTGGGGGATGAAAACGTTTTTTTTAATAAATATTCTATTTTAGTAGCTATTTATTTGATGTTTGTATCTAGTTATTGTATTCATTTGTAGTATTTTTTTTGACATATTACGATATACTTTTATTTTGATAGTCATTCATTTAGTTTAGTTGTTGTTTAAGTATGATTTTGGTAGTTGGCCGATGTAGCAGTTGTATACTCTCTCTGGCGCTGTGTTATGATTCAGGTACACTTTTTGGCTCCAACTAGCCGGTTATTCTGGTAATATAACAGAATCACATTTATGGGTTCTCAACAAGCTCCAGGAACACGGAGACAGTGTACAGCGGACTGGTCTTGCATGTAAACAAAATGACCTGGTAATGTAACAGAATCACATTTGGGTTCTCAACAAGCTCCGGGAACTTTGCCAAAGCAAAGAAACTATTCCTTTAACTCACCGTTGGTTAGCAAATAAACTATTCCTTTAGCTCACCGTTGGTTAGCAAAGAAACTATTCCTTTAGCTCACCGTTGGTTAGCAAATAAACTATTCCTTTAGCTCACCGTTGGTTAGCAAAGAAACTATTCCTTTAGCTCACCGTTGGTTAGCAAAGAAACTATTCCTTTAGCTCACCGTTGGTTAGCAAGTTACTCCACAGAGATTTAAGCTAGCAAGTTACAGACAATGTGCTGAAGTCAACAAATTACCACAAGTTATCACTTTACATATTATTCATCATAACCAGCAGGAAACACAATTCTTCAAACAAAAATGAACTTATTTAGATATTACAACAGACTCACATCTGCAGGGGCCCAGCAGGGGGCGCTAATGCTACACATCACGCTGGTCCCAGTGGGAAACGAATGATAATACATTGTAAATTAAATTGACAAAAATAAGAGGAAATAATATGAAAATGGTATGGATTAGTAATAACTTATACTCACAGTAATAATTGCAAATAATGGCCAGTGATGGCAAGTGGAATCATTAACTCTGCTACATCCCACCCCCCCATCAGTGGTAGAGCAGGGTCGTCCTTCAATCAGCAGATCGTTGGTTCAATCCCTTGCTCCGCTAGTCCATGTCGATGTGTCCTTCAGACACTTAACCACAAATTGCTCTCGTAGCTGTGACTACGGTGTGTGAATGTTGTCCTGATGAGCAGGTGGCATCTTGCATGGTGAACCTCTGAGTAGTGTTTAAGTGCTTTGAGTGGTTCGGAAGATTAGAAAAGCCCCCAGTGTCCCCTCACTTGCAAGTGGCGTCAAGTCGAGTACACTCCGCTTCCGAACTGACAAGACGTCAGAAGGCTACATATCAAGCGGCCACAGGAACCACCATCTTCAGAAAAGGCAAGAAGTTCACAGTCATTATACGATTGCTGTGGACCATTTTCTCCAGGTCTTGAGCACAGTTTTTGATCCTGTTCTCTTGTTTTCCCATAGTACACCCAACAGTGTAGAGGTCCTTTCACCCAGCTATCAGCCAACTTCCTTTTACCTCGTTCACAGGACAGGACATCAGCAGTACCCTTAAGCTTCCTGTTGTAAAGGTCAGTCTGCCACTGTTGCTGCTTTGTGGTGGAGAAATGGGCAACCCTCATAGCCGCTTCCAAATCCTGCTGCAGATACTGCACATAGGCATCATAATCCACCAATGCTTGGCCTTTTGTGGCAGGTTTCTGATCATATTTCCAAGGGTGCGGTTGATTCTCTCAAAAGCACATTCCACCACCTCAGATTGTTTTCACTTGCCTGCTTTCTAACTCTCATGTCATTTCAGATCCCCCCACTCTGATTGCATCAGCATTCCCCTCATCTGTTCTCCACGCCCATCTCACCTGCAACACATCCCCTCATCAGTTGCTCACTATTTAAGCCCTTCCACTTGATTGTCTTGTGTTCCAGCTGAGCTCTTCACGTTATTCCTTATTACTATCCCTTAACTGCCTGTTCTGACGCTGCCTGCTACTCTTTGTCCTGCTTCTGGGTTCCTGTGCTCTGGTTACACGTCGCCAATGGGGTGGTACGGTGTTGTATAAGATTTTTGAACACCAGAAACTAGAAGCATCTCCTCAATCAGACTGTTCTCAATGTTGGCTTCTTGATCCAAGTGCGCATGCTTGAGAAAGCCGTACAAACAGATTAAATTGTTCCAGAGTTATTGAGCGACAAAGGTAGGCCTGCTTAGTAACAAGCTCATCAAGGGACCTCTTTGAGGACTCCTCTCTGAGGACCAAAAGTTCAAAAGCGTCATCTTCCTCTGCAGCATGCTCTACCTCTCCAAACCTGCAGTACCATGCACCAGCACCCCAGCAAGCAATCTCCCCCGCATATGGTTTAATGTTGCATTACATGATTACATTACATTTCATTTAGCTGACGCTTTTATGCAAAGCGACTTACAATAAGTGCATTCAACCTTGAGTACAAACTCAGAACAATAACAATCAAGAAAGTAACATTTCTTCAAGAAAGCCAAAACTACAAAAATACCACAAGTACGTGCCATTCAAGTGCCACTGAAGTGCTAATTATTTTTTATTCAAGGTATAGTAAAGCATCGCCCTTTTCCGTGTTTAGGAGTAGCGACAAGAAAATACTAATATTCTATCTTTCTGACCCCTACACAAGGCCAACACTCAGCGTCAACGATCTCATTACTCCCGAGCCCTTTTCCCTTCACTATTCCACCATAAATAACGCCATCAAGATTATCAAATTAGCCGGTCAGGATGCATGGCTTTCTAAAACAGACATTATAGACTGCCATCTTTTCATGAGTAGATGGGAATCCAAACTGTATTTTGCAGTGAGCATCACGTTCTGCTTTAAAAGCAGTCCATCAGTCTCCAAAGCCCTTTGCTGGATTCTTTTAAACAGAGTCCGAGTCCCCTCTCTCCTTCACCTGCTCGACAACTTTCTTCTGGTAGATCCTCAGTACAATAATACCGGCGCATCATTCGGCAAACTGCAACACTTGTTCAAGTAACATTGGGCAGCTGTTGACAAAGACAAAACAGACCATGGTTGGTACATATCCATTATGCATTTGCATTGTTTTTCACAGCTGATGTAATTGCATGTACATCTGCTGTAGTAGTTGTTTGGTCGGTTCAGCTTTCGTAGAAACCATTAATTTCTTGTCTTTCCAGCTGTTTAACGTGCTCAGAGGGCTTCCTGTTATCCTTAATGACAATCCCACATACGTCTACCAACCAACCTTTGTAAGTAACCTCTTGCTTTTCAAATGATATCTAATAAGCACCATTACGGTATACTTTAGAACAGTCACCATTATTTGATGAAACGTGTGAGCAATTAAAGAATACCACTTTGTAATATCAGTAGTACAATATGTCCATTCAGTCATGGTCTGTGTGATTTGATGGGGTTTCCAGTACACCATGATCCACCCTGTCAGCACCCCGATACAGTGATACTGGATAAGTGTTCTTTTGTGGAGCTCAAATCATTAAAGAATTACACTTGGAAACCTTAACTGCTACCAACAGCTCTTTCGAACTGCTTTGGGTGATCTGTTTGTTTCATCTACTCCTACACTAGTGTCTGATTCTCCTGTAACAATTATTTAATGACAAATGTCATTATGTTCTTATATCATTTGTTCAGATGCTCTCCTGAAGGTTTCTTTCCTTTTCCCCCTGAAAGGGTTCTTTCTGTTTTTTTGGGAAGTTTTTCCTGATCCGATGTGAGGTCCTGGGACAGGGATGTCGTATGTGTACAGATTGTAAAGCCCTCTGAGGGGAGTTTGTAATTTGTGATATTGGGCTATACAAAATAAACTGAGTTGAATGAGGAGCAGGAATGTTCCACCACTTGTGTTCTATATTGCAAGATGTTCTTTTGCATGCATATGCAATACACTGCATATAAGTGTTCAGTCGATTTGGTGTGGTACACCCAGTTTCTGTTCTTTACCAGTCAAGTTGACATTTTAGATATTGTCTGTATGTGACCAGTCGTTCACAAGGTGCAGTTACTGTGTAATGCTGGGCGTTCATATTCCTTCATATAGACAAGTTGGAATTTTGACCAAGCAGTTTTATGCCTGTTTTTACTTGTATTTTGTATTCAATAACTAATGACCTATTTGTGATTTCTTATACATGCACATTTTGTTGAACTTAATATAGTTATTTCATTCAACGTAGACTAAAGAAAATAAATACTTTTAGTCAACTAATGATTTTAAGTAAGGATTAATAATGTGGACTTAAATATGTCTACTGCATCTATTAAAGGTTGAACACAACTTAACCGGTTTAGTTCCTCCATGTGCAAACACTTAGATGGTTTGAGGAAACGGGCTTCCACGCAACTAATTTTGAAAAAATAGTCGAGCCTTTTAAATATATATTTAGTTGAGTTGTTAGATATTGTTGTGAATCTAATAATTAAAAAAAAAAATGTAGATATACATTTGGTTAATTAATAAAAAGTACATATGTTATGTATTTTAAGTAAATTGAGTTTATTGCATAAACCTGATTATGAATATCAAACAAATATGTTTTAATAATGAATACAGTTATGGTTATGGATTTGAATTTTTTAAATTTATTTATGGTCATGCATAAATCTGTTTGTAGTGTATTTAAAACACATTGGGTTTATTAGCATTATTACAAACATTTCATTCTTGTTTCATTTATTTTTGACTGGCAAATATAGATCACATTAGTTTGTTTATATTAAACTATGCAAGCCAAATGGATGTACATTTTATATGCAATTCAAATAAATCTTAAATATTAGGCCTAAATATTTCTTTGACACCTTACTTTGCAGATTACATATGAATTGGGATTTTGATTGACTTAAGTTTACAGTGATGGAATTTTACTCAGCACATTTACAAAATTAGTACAATAAGTGTTTCCATGTTATGCTACTTTAATCTTCTAGAGCTCTACTACTGTCTGACAGCCTTAGCAGATTCAGATTAAAACAGATGTTGTATTATTAGAGAAGTATCTACCCGGCTGTATTTAAAGTAATTACAATGCGTTCCACCTTCACCAGCTGCAACATTAAAGTGATGAAAACATTTATGCATCTATAAGTATAATGCAATAATATACTAGATATTATTCAGCATAATGAACATTCTACTATTGGGTCTTTAAATATATATATTTACATATTTTTAATGGAGTATTTTACACTGTAGAATGACTTTTACTCAAGTACTTTCAACATCTCTGCATGTTAACATCCGTGCGTGACTGTTCACCTCTTAAGCATCTGCTGCTGTCCCTCTCTTTCTTTTCTCTCTCCATCATCTGTCTGTCTCTTTCTTTCTCTACTGTGACTTTGACAAGTTGAATTCAAACTTTAAATCGATTGGTTTTTTTTCTCCACCTGGACGTGAACGCTCTGCCAGGGCTCCTCTTCTCTTCCCACTGTGAGTCACTCAGCTGCCCCCTCTGGTCAAAGGACCCGGTGGAGAGCTGCTACAGAGAGCTGTGGCTCCACACACACCGCCCTTGTTGCTAAAGGTGGCAGATTGATTGACGGATGGATTGATTGAAATGGGTTGGTACTAGCGTTTGTAAGCACACGTTCTTTTCGGTTTTTCAGGGAGAAAAGAGGACTGGATTTTGATATGAAAATACAATACTTTTTTCTATTTTCTTTTTGCATATAGTGTTAAATAGGTGCGCGGATACAAGCGGCCGAAATGAGCTTCCTCCGTAGGGTGGCCGGGCTCAGCCTTAGAGATAGGGTAAGGAGCTCGGACATCAGGGGGGAGCTTGGAGTCGAGTCGCTGCTCCTTCGTGTCCAAAGGAGTCAGCTGAGGTGGTTCGGGCATCTAGTCAGGATGCCTCCTGGACGCCTCCCATTAGAGGTTTTCCGGGCACGTCCAACTGGTAGGAGGCCCCGGGGAAGACCGAGGACACGCTGGAGGGATTATATCTCCCGGCTGGCCTTGGAACGCCTCGGGATCCCCCAGAATGAGCTGGAAAGTGTTGCGGGTGAGAGGGAAGCCTGGATCGGCCTGCTGAACCTGCTGCCACCGCGACCCGACCCCGGATAAACGGCTGATAATGGATGGATGGATGGAGGTGCGCACTATGACCAGGGACTTGATCTAAGTTTTTAATATTCCATCAGAGTTTTAAAAAGCCAGAAAAGGCCAACATTTTTAACATTACATTTCCAACATTATCTTAATAAACTCGAAAACTGAAAATCTGCGACGACAGTTGTCGTTTCAGCCCTATCTTTTAGAGGTTGTCTACCTCTGTTTCCACGTAGCTCGTCTGCTCAGACCTGCAGGGTAAATGTGTGAGGAGCCTGGAGCTGATAGTAAAGCAGCCGAGCAGGATGTGTGGCAAGTTTCGAGAAAGACGGCACTGTCAACTCACTCTATTATTACATTACATGTCATTTAGCTGACGCTTTTATCCAAAGCGACTTACAATAAGTGCATTAAACCATGAGTCCAAACTCAGAACAACAAGAATCAAGCAAGTACAATTTCTTCAATAACGTCAAACTACAGAGTACTATCCGTAAGTCAATCTTTCTCTCTGCACTCTGCAACCCTCCCACTCCGAGCAGGAGAAGGCGTTTGTGGAGCCATCAGGGGGAGGAACAAAAAGCTGGAGGTCTTCTTCTGTTTTATCATTCCCTCCTATTACTTCTTCTCCCGTCAAAGCATCTCTTTCACTCTGTTACTCAGACATCTACTTTTCTGGTTTTCTGACCTTTAATCATTATTTTTCTGTGTTTCTGTTTCATGTTTTAAACTTCTCTGTTTTCTCTGTCCACCCCTCCCCTGGGTATTTTTCTTTTCTTGCACTTTGTCTTTTGTGTTATTCTAGTATCTCTGACCACTGGCACAGCAGCGGTACTGGAAGCTCAGCAGGCCCAGGGTATATATAGTAGCATGTTAAGGCAGCAGTATTTCCCATCAACCCCAAAGGGCCTGTTTTTTACTTCCCCGTCTGTCCGAGCCTTCTGTTGTCCTCACAGTAGCGCTGCCACCATTGTCCAGCAGCCCTACCTCTCCACTCGCCTCCATCAGCCGTCCCTCAGAGGGCTTTTCAGGGCTCCCATAAATCATTTCTCCCAGACTAGTTGGGAGTTCGAGCCAGTTCACTTAAATTAATAACTATCCATCCCCTCCACCATCATTTAATTAAGAGCCCAACCAAAAATAATTGTGGTGGCTACATTTGCAACCCAAATTTAGTTTTTCTAAACGCCCCCTCCGTTTTCCGTTTTTCTCTTCCTTTTAATTTTTTGAAACTTAAAATTCAGACATCATGCAAACATTTGGATGAATAAATCTAAATAGTCAGTAGCATATTTCCTGCCTCAGTGAGGCCCTAGGTGATCTCACAGTGGTCATTAGGAAGGTGTGAAAAAAATGTGCCTGATTATGTTTAAAAGGATTTCTTTTCCCCACATTGTGCAGGTGTGCAGAATGGCTTGTGAAGTATCTGTAGTTAGCTGCAGGGCTAAATACACCCCACCATGCCCAGAGGTGGACATATTCTGCGCTGAATTATTTGATAATTCATCACTAAGCTTAATTAAGTGTGGACCCCCGGCACTGTTAGCGACGGTTTAGCTAAACAAGCTTGCATCCAGGCGATTGCAGTGCTAATATGGAGTAAGCAGAGTTCAGGCCTCGAGTAAGCCAAAACTCTAGAATCTGTTTTTCTGAAATATAGAAAAACTAAACAAACTGGCTTCCTCATTTGTAATTCTACTAATTACTACCATGGTATTTGTTTTGTTGTGATGTGGTCATTTTAATAATACAATGTCAAATGGAAAACAGTGCTCTTCAAGTTTGCTGACACTGGGATTAGAGCGATTGACACAGATTGAAGCCCTTATCTACCAACGGAGACAAACAGACTTTGGGTTTCGACATTAAATGGCACATTAATGTGAATAAATGCCTGTCATGGCCAGAGAAATAATTAGATTAAGTAGCACTTTAAGACTCACAAAGACGTTTTCCTTTGCTTCTCTGCTCCATTGTTATGTTGTGAAGCAGGAGCTGCCAGCAACAGCCGTGACACTCCTTTACACAATCATTGAAACAAACAAACAGGGAAAACAAACAATTTGTTATCAAGTGAAAGTAACTGGATGAGGGGCTGATTCAATGAACTCCACACTGTGTTACAACTTAGTATTGCAGAGCCTAAACGCCTAATCATTAAAGTCTGAACATTTAGTTGTATTAACCGTTCTCTGCCATCCTTTTGGACTCTTAGCTAGCAGCACCATCTGTATACTGATAGCGACTGTGGCACTCATCCAACATCAGAGGGAGAGCACCTTTACAGGGCAAATGCACTCTGCCTGTAACTAAATAGACAGTCAAAAAAGTCCACGTAGGAAGGAGGTCCAGGTGGATGGAGAGTCAAACTTTTTTTTTTTTTAATTTACAATATCAACTCAAGACATTGAGTGTGATGTAACGTTGCCGTGACAACATACGTTTGTTCTTGGACTACGGTTTTGAAGCCTGGAGTTAAAAAAACAAACAGAAGTGATATCAGAGGGAGGAGAGCTAAGTTCACGCTGAATAACCCGTTATTAAGAGACCCAAAACAACAGGTACAATACATTTTTATGATGTGAAAACACACTGTGAACGGGCAAGAGTTGTAACTCCCAGACCTGTCAATCACCCTGTAGCCCCCCCCCCCCCCTAAAGCATACTCTGCTTTATGGTCTATTTGACCGTACACTCCTGTTTCCAATGTTTACTGAGGGAATAAATCAAGACAAAAGTAGAGTCATTTACTCATAGACTTCTATACAACCAGAGGAGTCCCATTGGACATTAGAAAGAATGCAGGTGTAAGTAAGTTCAGCTAGTTGACGCCTGGTTTTAAACTGCGACCATAATCCGGGAAGAGTTTAGTTAAATGGGAATGTAATTTTGTCTGAGACATAGTTGTTAATAAGCACCCCATAGCACCGAAATGTACCCACACGTTACCGATAGCACTTTGTAGTTTGGCACTTTAGTAGCACTTAAATGTCTCTTACTGATAGCACTTTGTAGTTTAACTTTATTGAAGAAATTGTACTTGCTTGATTCTTGTTGTTCTGAGTTTGGACTCATGGTTTAATGCACTTATTGTAAGTCGCTTTGGATAAAAGCGTCAGCTAAATGACATGTAATGTAATTGTGGAGTGGGTCTCTATTTCTCTCCCTGTTTACATCCAGACTTCAAGAATACCCCAAAATACAACAGCAACGCCCACCTTTGGGAGCTAGAGCCAATGGCAGCTCTTGTGCTCCTGCCGCCCATCAATGCCAACTGAACCCACGTCACTCCACAGTGGTTCTATGTTGTCAGATTATGGTGCTGAAGGGAATGTTTAATGAAACTGCTCATTAATATTGAGACAGCGAAATTATGATCACTACTATACTGAATATGGTTTGATTATCACAGGATCACGTTTGGAGCTGTCTTTGCGTTGAAACCGGCCACTTCCTCCAAAAGATTTGTCCAAAAATATTGATTATGACAATCTCATCATCTCTTCTAAGTATGGTGCACATATTGAAGGAGTCACGGAGTACAAGCGTGTTGCATTTTAGATCAATACTATTTCTCTAGCGTTACATTTTAATTGCTTTTTTTTTAAAGTTTATTATTTACCTAATTTGGCCTTTTATTAATTCTATCACCATTTTCCTATTTTGTTTCATGGTGCCTGATATTCTTTTTCCCTATAATGGAAAGGGAGTCTCACCTCAATGTATTTGAGTCAAAACAAATATTAAAGAAAATGAAGTCCCTTTCATGAGCATCCTACAATTACCTCAGTATAACCCCCATGCATCCACAATGGAGTTACAACAAATGTTGCTGAAAGTAAACAACAAAAAATGCAAATATAGTTCTTATAGCTATCCTTTAGTGCTGGGGAAAAAAAAGATACATAGAACCATCTTTCTGTAGGGAACGCCTGTCAGCCCAATGCAGCTCTCTGATCAAGGCAGGGCGGAGAGGTGCCACTGATATCATACAAACATACTGTACATACATATATACATACATACATACAAACATACTGTACGTACATACATACATACATACTGTACATAGATACATACATACATACTGTACATAGATACATACATACATACTGTACATACATACATACATACATACAAACATACTGTACATACATACATACATACATACATACAAACATACTGTACATACATACATACATACATACAAACATACTGTACATACATACATACATACATACATACAAATATACTGTACATAGATACATACATACATACTGTACATACATACATACATACATACATACAAACATACTGTACATACATACATACATACATACAAATATACTGTACATAGATACATACATACATACTGTACATAGATACATACATACATACTGTACATACATACATACATACATACAAACATACTGTACATACATACATACATACATACAAACATACTGTACATACATACATACATACATACATACAAACATACTGTACATACATACATACATACAAATATACTGTACATAGATACATACATACATACTGTACATAGATACATACATACATACTGTACATACATACATACATACATACATACAAACATACTGTACATACATACATACATACATACATACAAACATACAAACATACTGTACATACATACATACATACAAACATACAAATATACTGTACATAGATACATACATACATACATACTGTACATAGATACATACATACATACATACTGTACATAGATACATACATACATACTGTACATAGATACATACAAACATACTGTACATACATACATACATACATACAAATATACTGTACATAGATACATACATACATACTGTACATAGATACATACATACATACTGTACATACATAGATACATACTGTACATAGATACATACATACTGTACATAGATACATACATACATACATACTGTACATAGATACATACATACATACTGTACATACATACATACATACATACATACTGTACATACATACATACATACTGTACATAGATACATACATACATACTGTACATAGATACATACATACATACTGTACATACATACATACATACTGTACATAGATACATACATACTGTACATACATACATACATACTGTACATAGATACATACATACATACTGTACATACATACATACATACATACATACATACATACATACTGTACATAGATACATACATACATACGTACATACATTTATGCAAGCATGTATGAAATAGAGCAAACAGTGCCGATATGAAGAAGAGGGCCGTTGATAACTGGTTGTTTCTTTAAATTTCATAAGGCTCGCAATGGACTATAAATGTGTGCTGCCTGTAAGCGTTGGAGCTGCTATGTGTTTTACCAGCTGGCTTTGGAACACAACATGCAAAGCCACATGCGTGCTCCTTTTGCCAGAGCAGCGGCGCACAGCCAGCAGTCCTCACAGTGCGCGAAGGAGCATGGGGGCTCCGTGGGACGGGCTCTGTTTGCAAAGCAGTGATTTCCCTGTCAATACTAATGGAACCGACGGGGGTTATTATTTCTGTGGGCTACAGAGAGCGCCGGCACTTAGCGGGGACGCAATGTCCCTTTAACAATGTGATGTGTAACAAAAAGAGGATTCACAACGGCAGGCAATCAACTGCGCTGTAATTAAAAAAGGGAGACCACCGCTGTGACCACTTCAGCTGACAGACGTAACTAAATGTAAAGTTCATTTTCTTCCAAACAATTTCAAACACCATGAAAACAAAAGCCGGATCCAGACTGGTCTTCTCTGATAATATTCAGGAACACTGTATATATCATCGTTTAGAGTGTCAGTCTGCTTCATATGACTTCACATCACTTAATTAACACTTTCCCACCGGTGTGAGTAACACGCTTGACACTCCACGCATTTCTCTTCGCTGTCTTGAGGTGCATGTGCTTGTCTCCTCAGGGTCTGG
This sequence comes from Cyclopterus lumpus, assembly GCF_009769545.1. Classification (NCBI taxonomy): domain Eukaryota; kingdom Metazoa; phylum Chordata; class Actinopteri; order Perciformes; family Cyclopteridae; genus Cyclopterus; species Cyclopterus lumpus. Next base: position 2,562,247 of record NC_046966.1, on the reverse strand, counting down.
CCCACTGCCCGTCTTTTAGCAATGCTCTCTTTATTGTTAGTCTCGGAATTATCTTTGGCAAGATAACTTTAATAAAAAATATAATAAGACTATGGCTACTGAGCTTCCGTCGTGCAGACTTCTTCAGCATTAATGTGCAACATACGAGAAGATGCATGACATCTATTGCATCTGTCCATCCGGGGAGAGGGATCCTCCTCTGTTGCTCTCCTGAAGGTTTCTTCCCTTTTTTCCCTGTCAAAGGTTATTTTTGGGGAGTTTTTCCTGATCCGATGTGAGGTCAAAGGTCAGGGATGTCGTATGTGTACAGATTGTAAAGCCCTCTGAGGAAAATGTGTAATTTGTGATATTGGGCAATACAAAATAAACTGAATTGAATTGAATTGAAAGATGATGTCGAGGTTGCCAATAGATATGGCAAAAGGGCGCCCCCTTCTGCATGCACTTCCTCCGGCCGGCAGAGGACCAAGACCTGAACATGGCGGAGTCCACGAGGAGCCAGTGTGAAGAGTCAAAGGTTTTGGCCCGTGAGCAGAACTAGAAGTGAAAGGAGTGAAACACGGCAGTAAAAAAGGTAGCGATCGGTCTATCACTCGAGTGCGGCCCCCCCCCCCCGGGCGAGGACTGAACTTGACTGTGCAGGAGACTGAGACGACTGAGTGGGAAGGACCGCGGCGAGCAGAGACCGACCATGCAGTGCTTTATATTACTTCGGCGGCACAATTACAGTGTGTTCTTGGAGCGCTTCGCCTCGCCGTGCACACGTTGTAATGCAGACGACCTTGGTGGGCAGCAGCTGTCGGTGTAGGCTCCTGACATGTGGCGAACAATACTTACATATCATAAAATCAGACGAGGGCACACAGAGGCAGACGATCGAGGTAGAAAGTCAGACGATCGGCTGACCTTTCCCTACATCGTTTGCTTGGCTTCTAATAGAAAGCGTGCCATGAGATTACACAGTGATGTGTGGCCGGTCCTTACTGAGGCAAACGGCCCGCTGGAGATGTCCTGTTGAGCTGTGCTCGTGTGGCGGCCTCCACGGGAATATCTCTCTAATCACTTTTTCAGTCATGAACTGCACTATTCTTCTGTTATTTTTCTCCAATTTAATCACCACATTTGCAGACACACACACAGAGTTATACAGACCCCCCTCACACACGCTAGCGCACACATGGATATGATTTAATCATACTTCTGTTTCCCTTTCAACATTTCAAATTCATCACCCCCCTCCAAACACAGATATGTAAGTCTTTGGGAGGAATTAGCCCTTGTTGCTGGTCTCCCAAGTGCTCTTCATCATTTCCAGATTTACTTGCTTGTCTTATTCATTTGCAATGAAAGGCTTTTCCAACAAATTGCGAGCTTGACTCAGAAATTCTCATACTCCTCCACCCACAGCAGCCATACAACATCACAGCCGACACACACAGGAGACATTAGTTTTGGAGAGCGAGCGCATGATGAAAGAGACAACCTGCTGGCGGGAGGAAGTTGGCCCACCTTGAATAATAGCAGCAGATTGAATCGCCATACTTGGTCAGCCTCTCAGCCATCTGCTGGTACCAAGGGAGTCTGGTGTACAGACCCCCCACCGTACCAGGCCCCGGCCCCGGCCCCGGCCTGGACTCTTTTCAGGTGGCTGCTACATATGCTGTCCTCTCTAAACCAGTGCCCATGTGCGTTTGCTGCCTGAAACAAAGCACAGTTTGATTCCCACATGTGGAACTAAACCAGGAAACCAGGGCGAAGGATGATAAGGAACGTATTCAATTCAATTCAGTTTATTTTGTATAGCCCAATAACACAAATTACAAACTCCCCTCAGAGGGCTTTACAATCTGTACACATACGACATATCTGACCTTTGACCTCACATCGGATCAGGAAAAACTCCCCAAAAATAACCTTTCACAGGGAAAAAAAGGAAGAAACCTTCAGGAGAGCAACAGAGGAGGATCCCTCTCCCCGGATGGACAGAAGCAATAGATGTCATGTGTACAGAGTTATAGAGTTACAACACATTCAATAAATATGACAGAAATTATGAATAATGAGCGGTATGCATGGACCACGATCCAGACCTCCACAATCCATGAAACAGAAGGAGGAAGAGAAGAGACTCTGAGTCCTGGGAGGGGGTCACACATGACTCTAGAGCTCTCCATTGTTTTAGTTTGGGACTCTTTGAAGCAAACCAATGTCCACCCTTGTCATTTTTACAGGTCTGAAGAGATAAACTAGACAATATTTCCTAATAAATGGCCCAGATTTTCTTCAAACGTTACAAAGAAATGTAAAACAAAAATAAATCACATCATAATTGAGCAGAAAAGTCAGTTGATGGTGAAACATTTTCAGTTAATTTCAAACTAATAACCAACGATAATTGTTTATAGGTACATGTTCTGTAATACTGCCACATACATCTCTTAACGCCTTCATGCTGATATTATAAATCCTTTGGATGGAGTCGACCAAAGACCTCTTTCAGTACTGAACAACCTTTTCCTCTTTGGTTTTGGTTTTCTTTGCCATGTGCTTCCTCACACAACTGCTCTAATATCTCCTGATTTCAACCAATCTATAATATATTGCAGTGGATATAATACTACACACGCATTTAAAAGTTCTCATATCAGTTATCATCATTGTTACACATACAGCCATCCTCTACCAAGGAATGGAGAGCCTATGAGCTGCAGATCACTGGGCTTCTGGGTGGCCTCGCCTCACACTCTGCTGAACTTGCTTTTGAATTAACAAGCCCCCCCCACCCCCCCCCCCCCCCCCCCCCCACCCCCACCCCCACCCCCAACCCCCCCACCCTCAGGCAGCATTTCCAGCGGCTCATGACGTTAAATGTTAAACACAGAACGTTGACACAGCCGCCCCAGCAAGGCCATGCTAATGATGTCAGTATTGATTCCTCTCGCTCTCCCTCAAACTCTATTAATAGAGAGGGATCTGAGTGGCTAATTGTGGGTTTTGAAAGAAGAAGTCAGAGTGTGAAGTCAGCACTGGGGTTTTTTCTTTTCTTCTTTCAATGCATGCGATTAATGCGATTTAAATTCAGCAGCTGTGACTGTGCAAGAAAAGAAAAGCGCTGCATTATTAGTGTACAAATCATCAGCTGGGGAGGAGCCCAGACTGGGAAAGCTCCATCCATCCGCTCCAGTCACACACTGAATCCAGGCCTCGGCCTCAGCTGCTGACCACCAGCTGAAATACTACCTGGTCAGTTTTACAGGGACTTGATTAGCGCCTGCTGCCTGCACACTCTTGCAGGCGAGGCTGCATCCTTAATCACCCGGCAGAAAATCTTTGAGGACCTAAAGCAGCAATTACAGTAAAGTCAATCGATAATGACAGGTTTTAGAGGAAACCAAATGACTTTTAATGGATTTTAAAAGATGGCATAAATAATGCACAGGCTAAGGTGTATAATTACAGCTGACTGCCAGCTGCTGTTTAACCAAATGTATGTAAAGAGAGACAGTTCCCTCGCCTCCATTTTTCAGAGCACATAAAATAAAGAGGCTGACCGCCAGATTAAGGTCGACCTCTCTTATTCAGCACTGTGGTCGACGAAAGACTGTCACTGCAAATTAATGGCATCCAAAAGCCAGCGCTTCCGTTTCGAGAGCGCTTCCTCTCTGGACGCCGCACGCAGACCAGGGCGCTGTCTCCATCGCTGAGCCACAGAGGTTTGATCCACCTGGATCCAGCCGGGCTTATGTCAGGCCGTTCACCCCAGCTGGCCTCAGCGCCGCTCCGAGAACAACCCACAGACAGCACTTGCATGCACCTGAATGTCTTATCTGACCTGTGCGGCGCACTGGATACCGATCCCTACTCGACGTGTCTGCACCGCTCTATTTGAACAGCTGGGATCATTAGAGACGAGAGGTGTGAAATAACAAGCAGAGAGCCAATATATCTCACACAAGCATTTGTTTATTTTCACACCTATGGTATGCCTTTGACTGAATTTTGAAGGGAAAAAAATTAGCTAGATTATTTTCATGGCTCTACTTCATTCTCGGTCTGTCGGCTGTGCTCATGAAGTGTATGATATCTGTTCTGTCAGTGAAAAAAAAGCATTTTCTTACCGGCACCCATTGTCCTTTCTTTTTCTCAATTGATGCAGAGGGAGCTACGCTGTATGCAGTTCCACTTTCGGTAATATCACCTACTACGCCCCCGAAAGCTTCGGTAGGCAACACGGATTTGTTGAAAAGTTATCCAACTGAAAAACCCAGCCAGTGTTGCTCGTTCTTAACCAGTGAAAGTAGCTGGCAGCAGTAGCGCCAAACAGCACTAAATCCAGTGAGAGTCTCCAACACTCTCTGGTTGTCCCTTCAGACCTCCCTCCAAAAGACCCCCCCCCCCCCCCCTAAAATGATCATAGTGAACGTAAACAACGAACATGGCTACTGTTCGTACTCACGGCTGTTAAGACGAACTTGTGGAAGACTCAATGAGTACACGGGCAGAGTGCCTGCAGGTGGCCCATCATCACGATTGGACGGGCTCTTTACAGTCCTGCAACAGAACAACGGTAAGAAAACCAGAAATTATTATTAAATACATTACCTAGTTTTAACACACGGTCAAAAAACATCCATCCTCTTCATAAAAAACTACATTTTAAAATGTGTATACGTTGCTCCTAAACCCCGAACCTCAGAATCCAAACACAAAGACAATCAAAGCAAAGTACGGTGCTTTTATTTTGTATTAATAACTCGACTCTGAGTCTTTTGTTTCAAGTAGTTTTCTCGTTTAAAAAAAAGTGTTTTCGTGGCAATGAACCCGTTTGTGATCAGCTGACCAGAGCCAGTGGATGAAGAAGTGAATACAATAAAGATGAATATTGCTGACTCGCTGCACCTGCTCAGATGTGAGGTCAAGGGTTGAACCACTCGATCGCGTGTGAGGGAACAGACTTTACCTTTTTGGTTCTTCTTGTAGCGTGTGTTTAATGTAGGTTCTCTTTGTTATGAGATGTGTGTTACATGCAATGGAACTGTTATGTATCTAAATGTGACTCAGTCTTCTACTGCCGGCTTACTTTTGGTCCTATATCATCATCATCATCCTTATTGTATCATATCATGTATCATGTCATCATATAATAATGATCATCACACAGATATTTGAAAGAAATACAGACAGTCATACTTTAGTCAAAAATGTATAACAATAAATCAAATGACTGTGTAATGTCAATGTTAAGGGTGTCACTCAGTGATACCCAATACATCGTGGTCTAATAGTTAGCCACAATGCCAGATTAATACATCTGACTGTATGTGGGGACAATGACTGAATGAGATTCAATTGTTCTTTGCTTGAGAAAGGAGAAGGAGACACACCTGACAAAGATCTGCCCTCTCCTGACTGAACGTTTCTGGTTCTCCTGGTTTTCCGGCCTCAGCAGGCAGCCATTTCCTCCTTTGATAGAACCGCTGTAGACCCGTCCACAAACAACAGATGCCGTTAGGGACCAGCTGCTGAACATTGTGGAGCCTTTAGCAGCTACACAGTGTTTTTCTTCTCAGGTGTTGGTGGAGGCCAAAACAGAGAGAAAAGATAATCTGGGATTCCGTTTGTTTGCCATTGTTTGAAACATTAGATAATGCCAGAACGACAGCTTCACGTTACGTTATTCGTAGATAATTGTTTGTTTGCTGTGTGTTTGGTTGCCTCCAAGTGGAGAAAGACAATGGTGCAAATTGGACCATTGGAGCATTTGTGTTCCTACGTGCCTTAGAGTCAATCAACCAACTGGAGAGACGAGGCAGAGGCTTTCAAAGGATGCACCGACCATGTGTGTGGGAGTGTGCCTGCCGGTCTGTGTTCTACTCAGCTCACCAGAAACTTGGGTTCTTTATGTTATTTCCCTGCAGTCTCTCTCCTTTTTCCTTCTCATCTCTGTACACTTCAGAAGCAGATTCATGAAGCCCCAAGAATGAATCTTTCGCTCAACACTTTCAACTCACACTGTCCCAGATTAATTTATTTCTAAATGAGTATTTCAATTGACTTTGCATGTAATGGCACCGGCTCTCTCATTCACTTGCCGTTCTGTCAGAACACACAGTTGGATCTTTTCCTGTGTTTTTGAGTTACGGTATGTATGTAAGGGTTACAGTCTCAGTGGCCTTAATGCACATATATACAGTGCATATAACTACAGCATGTCTTAATATTGAATACTGTACTAAACACTAAGTTGGAACAATCGTTCAGAACAGGCCTGTTTTTAGAACAGGCCGATTGCTTGACCTCCGGCTGCTTAACCAACCTCACAAAAACAACTCGACACTGCACCCCCTTGGGTCCTGAGCGACTCCCCTGCCATGACGTGGTTGCATCACCTGGCAATGATGTGTCCTTTGGCTACACAAACATGGAGAGCAGGTTGCACACAGCATGCTGTTTCGGGCAGTGAAACAGTTAATGTTGGAGGAGTGTTGGAAATTAGCTTGGTGGATTCTGAACTCTTACGTGCCACCATGTTAGTATGTGTTGGAGGCTATTGTTCAATCAACCCTGTTGGGAGCCCCAGCTAATGGTCCACTGTTACACTAGAAAACACCCATACTACTCAAGAGCTACACTACTCCTTTGGTCCTCAACAACACACCCGTCAAGTGTGAAGTCTATCAGATGATCGCTTGTCCAGGTAATTGAAGGACTTACTGATGTTTCTTCTATTTTAGTCCGATGGAACACCTTTACTATTTAAAATCAGCATTCATCCGGATGTGCGGTTTTCACATGAATGTCCATAATTGACCTTTGAATTTGTTCACCCACTGAGAAGCAGAAAAAGGAACATCAGGATCAGGTTCCCACAGGAGCTGGATAAAATAATATTGCTCTGAGAACTGTTGGTGACGTAGACCAGGAGCCGATTTAAATTTGGAATCACATTCGGCAGGCTGAGCACAAGCCATTGTGGAGGCACCCACTGTAGCTCGAGCAAAAGGCATGCACTGACCTTCAGGCTGACAGATATTTCTAGCACTCTGGAGTTTTTGAAATGCCCAACATTTACGCACAACTTGTCCTCTTTTAACTCTTGGAGGTGTTGTCACTTGATGATGCAGGGCTTGATGCTACCAGCTCCTGCATTGCAGGAAAAAGAAAAAAGTAGCGTAAGAACTCTTTCTCCGAGTCCCCCCCTTATTTTTCTCTCATCCTACCTCCCGCATTCCTGACTGACAGTTTTCTCCCTCGCCCTCCTTTTCCATCTGCCACCTGCCCTCTGCTCTCCCTCCTCATCAATCCCTCCATTACCCTTCTTGTCTCGTCTCTTGTCCCCCATGCTTCGGCTTTGACAGTGGCGTAGAGTGGTGTGTGTGTGTGTGTGTGTGTGTGTGTGTGGGCGCATGTGTTCTGACATCAAAGTCTCCACTTATGGGAAACTCCTGTGGCTTTTTTTCAGAGTTGAAGATCTCAATCTTGAAAAGAGAAAGCAACAGACCTTACTGCAGGTTCTCAAGACCAGAATATACCATCTCCAAATGGAAGCGTGTCAAGACAGCCAATGCTGGTGGACCCTTTATGTATACTTGGACAGCTCACAGCGCTTTAACACTCCATGTAATCATTCACACACTGATGTCAGGGGGCTACCATGCAAGATGCCACCTGCCCACGAGGACTAACTAACCACCCAAAGTACACAAAGACATTTACTACCAGGGATGGAATAAAGGGCGAAGCCGCAGTCGCCCTCTTGTGCGTCGAACAACGGATGAGGAGAGACCAGTTGTTGAGTTGCTTCCCATCGGCATGTGACGCGCTGCAGCACTGCGGCGGCAGTGTGTTTCCAGTTTCAGTGTTCAGAGCGCTCCGATAGCTTTCTGATGATCTCCCCTGGGACGATTGGCATTTTGATTTTTTTGTTTTTGTTTCCTTCAGAGGCTCGGGGGGGAGGCTGTGTCTGTTCAATGCTGGGGTCAGATGGGGTCTGGGGTCAACGAGGACACAATTAGGCAATTCATCGACGCAAAGTGATTGAGGAATCAAATCTGTGGGGCCGCCAGCAGTGTAGTTTAAATGTAGATCAATGTCACTTTTGAGCAAATTGCCTGGAAGCTATTATGACACATCAATCTCTTTTAGTGAAGTCGCACCTCTGTTAAATTAGTCATGCAGTTCAGCTGGAGACCTTTGACATAATCACAGCTTCAGCACCTGAATGCTAATGCTCACATCAAAAAGTGCCACCAGGAACTTGATTTCACACTCACCCTCAAGCAATGAGAGATGCACGTTTGGATTATCTTGTCAGTAATGATCCTCCATCACTTTCATTACATTTATAACATGTACAGATTGCTGGTAAGAGGAGATAGCAAGTCTCACCTCTATTTTGTTCCTCTATTCCAACATTGTGTTTCCCTTCAACATGAAGGTTGTCCTTTTTCAGGGCTCACACATGTCGATCAGCTAATGACAATCCGATTATCATTTAAATCAATCAAGAACTATTCAAACAGCAAGCGTCTGATCCGAGCAGGTAACCTGCAACGAGATGTGTTCAGATACGGATCTGGTGTTGTCCATGAAATGCACACTGATTAGACCATGAAATTTAATTATTTAACGATACTGCACGCTCTGCATTAATCTTGATAACGGGTGCCAATTGACATTTTAAACTACATCAGCCGAGGACCAAGATTAGATATTGGTCTCGGTGGAGCATGCATCCTCAGCGAAGATTGATTGAGCGCTGATTTTCAGAAGATTTGGAAAAGAACAAAGACACATGAAGAAATCATTTAGATTATGGAGACATTTAATATACAACGCATTTGATCCTGAAAGCAATACGTTTTACTTCTCATTCCTCCAAAAAATAACAAAAATCAATGATGGATTTATCTCTGCCTCATTTGTCCTTGGTGTGTCTACAATCATGTGCGTGTGTGTTTTGGTACTTCCTGTGAATCTGATAATGTGCGATGACGATCGCAGCTTGACACCGATTCTCACGGCGAGGCAGGAGTTGTGGGGCAGAAGGCTGACAAGTCTGTAATAAACTGTATGCTAATGAGGCCACGGGGTCTCCTGTCGGCTGGTGTGAGTGTTCAGGTGCGAGCGCAGCTGTAATGAGACTTGATCAAGGATGCCCTCCCCCCCCCCCACCCACCCACCCCCTTCTCCCATGAAAAGCAGTCTGCTCGGATTGGCTTGGCTAAAACAAATATGTTGCACCTTAGCAAAGGTAGTTCTCAAGCCGTGGGTGGAGCTAGTCAGATTCAAATCTGCATGTGACACAGGAAGGGGAGCCAAATTTGATGGTTTACAGTTGTCTGTTATGGACACTATGTGGCCTCGAAGAAAACGGTCTGAAAATGTACATAAAATCAATCAAGGATTAAAATTCCACTTCGAATGTTTATAAATCATCACCAAAAAAGTCTAACCAAGTGGAAAAAAAAGAACCTTTCAGTGGAAAATATGGTTCAGGAGATAGAAACCAAGAAAAGACGCCCGCACGCACGCGAGGAGGTGTCCAGCAGCACTTAACCAATTTCAGCTGGTTTATGTTTTCACATTTGCACTCACACACACTTTTTCTGGCTGACGTGTTCCAATTCAGCACCAGAAATATGACTGTACTGTATATATTTCGTCCGCCACTCTCCAATACACTATGTAATTAGAGTTTAGCAGGGTTTCATGTGTCATTGGTCGGCCACATAGCCAGCTGAGCCTCTTCTTAGCTGCATGTCGTTGGATCGTCCGCCATGGTCATACATGAAAAAATATGTACACCTTGTTTCAACTTAAATCGAGGTTATCTGCCATTAAAGAGGTTCTGTATACATGGAATTATTGGTTCTTTGGGGTAGACTTGTGGAATGTCCCCACTGCCTGCAAACACATATACTAATTTCTTTATGCTATTGAATTTTACTTTTTAATCCATAGCTGTTGCCTTTTAGTTCAGAGTTGGACCCAAAAGCAGGACAGCAGGCAGAGAGGTCAAGTGAACAGCAGGCGAGCTTTTAAAAACGCAAAGCCGGTTCAGAAAATAGGCAGGCGATAAAACTGAGGGCCCAGAAAGATGCAAAACCGAGAAGAAAGGAGAAATACAAACGTTAAACTCCGTCACGAGAACACAGAGCAGGAGCACAAGCCACACACGCAGATCTGAAACCGAGAGGGGAAGCACACAGGTGCTTACACAAGGGAATCATTAGATAATGAAACACAGGAGTGACAAAAGGCAGGAAGTTAAATGTGACATGTGACACGTGAGGAAAGTGGCTCCCAAAATAATACAGGAAACAAACTACAAACAAAAACTCTCGGAATCTTTTGTTTTGTCGGTCCGAGGTTATTCCACGTGTATATAATTCAATTCAATTCAGTTTATTTTGTATAGCCCAATATCATAAATTACAAATTTGCCTCAGAGGGCTTTACAATCTGTACACATACGACATCCCTGTCCCAGGACCTCACATCGGATCAGGAAAAACTCCCGAAAAATAACCTTTGACAGGGAAAAAAGGGAAGAAACCTTCAGGAGAGCAACAGAGGAGGATCCCTCTCCCCGGATGGACAGAAGCAATAGATGTCATGTGTACAGAATGAACAGAGTTACAGCGTTACAACACATTCAATGAATATGACAGAAATTATGAATAATGAGTAGTAGGCATGGACCACGATCCAGATTTCCACAATCCATGAAAGGAGGAAGAGGCTAAAGGGGGTGGGGGAGGGGCATCTGCAGGGACATGGCAGGGGGCAGGGCCACGGAGGCAGGAGGCCGGCCCACCAGGCAGGATGCATTGCTAAAGAGGCCAGACCAATGAGGTCAGGCCTTTGAGGCAGGAGGCACAAAGAAGGAGGCCAGGTCCAGGCCAGGGTCTGGATTCAGGAAGCAGGGGCAAGGAGGCGGGGGCAGGACCCAGGAGCCAGGACAAGCTCAGGAGCGTACACACATTTAATAGCTAGACTGGATAGCTATTGGCAACTCAATTCTTCCTAAACCAAATACATTTGTTAGATATTCAAAACGTTAATCCCATGAAAAATGTATTTTGCCATTGACGCGTATTGATTGCTCAACTTCAGATATGATGACATTCTGGATATCTGCATTATAATTCTTACAGGAAAACTCCCATTTTTAGAATACAATTTCAGATTAGTACAAATGAAGTGGATAACTGTTCTAAAAATCTAAAAAGATCATAGTACGCCAAACATGGCTCACTTCAGTAATGACTAACAACTACTGGATTGTGATATCTGCAATTGAAAGCCCAACACACTTCAATGGCATAAGTGACGTAATTTCTCCTAGGAAAAATGGGGGATCTAATTTGACTATTGGAAGATTTACATATATTTGCAACATAAATCCAGTGTAGCTACTAACTATTAAAACAACTTGTACTAAAAAATGTAGCTCAAGCAAAAGTTCAGTCAGGAAGACACTCTTTACACTCTGGTTCATTCATAAGCAGTCTCTTAGTCTTGAAGGAATACTCCATCAGCTGATTGGGGGCGTGCACAATGATTGAACCAATCGTAGGCGGAGTAGTTCTGTAAGCCAATCACAGCGTCGTTGCCAATCTTTTAAAATATGTTCTCCTCTCTGCTGCTGTCAGTTGTCTTTTCAGCTCAAACCGATGCGACCCTCCTCCATCCCAGGCTCCTCCAATCAGCGTTACAGCAACTCTTCTTCTTCACCACCACCAGTGTCTGGACTCCATGGGGGGATTCTCCTTTGCAGATATCAGCATCTCTACCCCTTGCTTATTCTAATTCAGGATGAAGTCCAATCTCTAAAGACTTTGCACTATTTCAATATGTAATTGTAATAAATGATTGTTAAACTCTAAATACCAGTCCCTCCTGATTGAAATACCGGAAGTTGAGTTTTTCTAAGGGTTACCAGTACCAGGGTACACTGGAAACCAAAAAAAAAACACAAAGAGAGATGGACCAGGACAGTTTGGTTTCCTTAAATTCAGACAGGATCAGAACCAGGAGATCAGTCACAAGGCAAACAAATCCAAAAGGGGCAGGCAGAGAATCCGCAGTCAAGAACAGGAAGGGTCAGGCATAACAAGCAGATATGGGATAGAAGCAGGGTGAGAACAGGAAGATATGGGATAGAAGCAGGGTCAGAACAGGAAGATATGGGATAGAAGCAGGGTCAGAACAGGCAGATATGGGATAGAAGCAGGGTGAGAACAGGCAGATATGGGATAGAAGCAGGGTCAGAACTGGCAGATATGGGATAGAAGCAGGGTGAGAACAGGAAGATATGGGATAGAAGCAGGGTGAGAACAGGAAGATATGGGATAGAAGCAGAGTCAGAACAGGAAGATATGGGATAGAAGCAGGGTGAGAACAGGAAGATATGGGATAAAAGCAGGGTCAGAACAGGCAGATATGGGATAGAAGCAGGGTGAGAACAGGCAGATATGGGATAGAAGCAGGGTCAGAACTGGCAGATATGGGATAGAAGCAGGGTGAGAACAGGAAGATATGGGATAGAAGCAGGGTGAGAACAGGAAGATATGGGATAGAAGCAGAGTCAGAACAGGAAGATATGGGATAGAAGCAGGGTCAGAACAGGAAGATATGGGATAGAAGCAGAGTCAGAACAGGAAGATATGGGATAGAAGCAGGGTGAGAACAGGAAGATATGGGATAAAAGCAGGGTCAGAACAGGCAGATATGGGATAGAAGCAGGGTGAGAACAGGCAGATATGGGATAGAAGCAGGGTCAGAACAGGCAGATATGGGATAGAAGCAGGGTGAGAACAGGCAGATATGGGATAGAAGCAGGGTCAGAACTGGCAGATATGGGATAGAAGCAGGGTGAGAACAGGCAGATATGGGATAGAAGCAGGGTGAGAACAGGAAGATATGGGATAGAAGCAGGGTGAGAACAGGAAGATATGGGATAGAAGCAGAGTCAGAACAGGAAGATATGGGATAGAAGCAGGGTCAGAACAGGAAGATATGGGATAGTAGATATGGGATAGAAGCAGGGTGAGAACAGGCAGATATGGGATAGAAGCAGGGTGAGAACAGGCAGATATGGGATAGAAACAGGGTCAGAACAGGCAGATATGGGATAGAAGCAGGGTCAGAACAGGAAGATATGGGATAGAAGCAGGGTCAGAGCAGGAAGATATGGGATAGAAGCAGGGTCAGAGCAGGAAGATATGGGATAGAAACAGGGTCAGAGCAGGAAGATATGGGATAGAAGCAGGCGTACCGCTGGAGAGCTCGGGCCGTGGAGGGCTTAAATAGTGAGTGCCTGGTGAGGGGATGGGCTGCAGGTGAGATGGCCGTGGAGGACCAGGTGAGAGGAACGAGAGCCGATGCTGTCAGAGTGAAATGGTTCTCAACTCTGGTTTGATTATTTTAAGCAGCAGTTTATAGGCAAGGACCAGGGGGACAGCCTTGTGGTCTGAGCCGCGTATAGGACTGGTTCTTGATACACCTATATGCATTCAATCCATTGTGCTCTCTCCTCTAGTGGGACAGGTAACACACTGATAAAAGTGAGAAATGTTTTATGGAACAGCCATTGTAATCCCTCAGCAGAAATGTCGGGGCAATGTTTAGTAATACTATACCACATTGTATTACATCTGCAGCAGCCTGGGCATCTAAATACAGACAATAGTCATAAATCTCTGTCTGAACCTCCTCGAAAGGTAGAGAGGTCTGAATGACAAGCACATACATTAAATATCCTCAGAACAATGTGACAAAGTGTGTTGTTCTTGCATCGTCCACGCACTGCCACAGCAGGAAGCTATCCCTTACTCAGTGTGGGAGAACTTTTTGAAGGTCTTGTTTCAGACTTGACCACATTTTTACTTGGTGAGAATTATATTTTAAGACATCACGGAACTGCCTAAAACTTGTTTCATTAATCTGTATCAGTACTGCCGTTGTTCACAGAAGACAAAAAAGATTTCCCACACACAGCGCAGACACGCTCCACCACTGTGCCGTCAGCGTAGATGATGTTATGCATTTGTCTGTCCAGCTTTAGTTGTCTATCATGAGTGGGATTTGAACTGCCGGTCCTGTACTCTTGGGCTGTTGGAGGTGTGAACCGCCTCACTCCTATCTATCAAGCAGGTAATTAATTAGGATGGATCGATTGAGAACCTCTCCAATAATGATCTCTCTTGGACATCTCACTTATTTATCTGGGGGGTGTTAACGTGTGGGAAATGTTAATAGTCTTTCGCTTTGACAATGAGAAACATTGCTGAAGATGATTATGCAAATACATGCAATTAAGCACACACACACAAACTCAAACACACCCAATCAAGACACACAGCATGTCCAGGTAGACCCAATTTGAACCCTGTCAAGAAATGTGCACACACACTCACACACCTATATTCACACACTCATACATACATACATACATACATACATACATACAGGGGACTTCCTAAATGTTTGTGATGGAGTCCCCTGTAACGACGTAAAGTCCACTGTTGGATAGAAAGGTAAATGTACACAGACACACACACACACACACACACACACACACACACACACACACACACACACACACTCACAGACACACACACACTCTGTGCACGACTGAGAATACATGTCTTTTTTATCCCCCAGGTGCATAAGTAAATACCCAGAGTGCCTCTTCCAGTGAGCCAACCCCAATTACAATCACGAGACACATTTGTCATATAAACCTTGTGCATCATGACATTTACTGGTTCAACACATAGCCTCTTTTTATTTATAGCACAAACACATGCAGCGGTCTTGACGTATGGTTTTGTTCGGAAGGAATTTTGAGGAAAGTTCAGCACTCTTTTTTCTGAGTATTTCCAGAATGTATGGCCCTCTTCTAACAGTCTGAGTGTAATCCAATATACTCCACCACTTTATGTGAACAGTAAGTGAAATGTGTGTCTTCGTACCACAAAGGGCCCTTTGCGATAGCAGGTGCCTTTACGCCCTGGCAGCGGCGTGTGGTGACGGCACTTATTGAGTTGACATCAGCGACAGCCAGCACTCCCCTCTGCCACTGGATTGGATTGGATGGGTGCCCTGTGTTTGACAAGCTTTGGCACCTAACCCCCTGCGCAGCGGCACCGGTGCCACTTGGCAGGCTAGCG
The DNA here is from genome assembly GCF_009769545.1 of Cyclopterus lumpus. Classification (NCBI taxonomy): domain Eukaryota; kingdom Metazoa; phylum Chordata; class Actinopteri; order Perciformes; family Cyclopteridae; genus Cyclopterus; species Cyclopterus lumpus. The sequence goes on along the minus strand of NC_046966.1, from coordinate 2,547,068 downwards.
GGGAGCGCCACAGAGTTTTCGATGGTCAATGCTTCGGTCCTCCTTTCTGCTGCTATTTCTGACTTTCCAAGTTTGGGGGGGGGGGGGGAAGGCAGCGTCGGAGGGTCAGCGAAGGCTAGTGTCCAAACGAAACGGAGCGGTCGCGCCAGTTTCTTTCACTTCCCTCTCCACTTCCAGTCAGCAGCTCGTTTGTCCCCTCTGCTTATCATCTGCGTACTGCCGCAGCCTCGACTGCAGGATCATCTGTCAGCCGGTTCGTCAGCGTATGAGTGAGCGAGTCCGTTAAGTCAGCTGGCTGACAGATGTGCTCTCCTAGGATGAACGGCGGCGAAGGCCTTTGCCTGTCATGTGTTAGGTGTGTCATCACAAACCGATGCTAATGACTTAAGGAGGCGGGGGAAGTGTGTGACATCTAGGTACCCTCCTACACTGTCATGTGTCTCCGTTTCTCCCCTGACAAATGCTGACTGACGGATCACTTGATCTGTTTCGGAGTGCGGCTGCAGAGGGTTGACAACATTTTCAGATGTTAATGTTAAGTCAGTAAATGGCCAACATTTATATATTCATTTTTTATTTATTTTGCCTGCCGTCAGAATATCAGTCATTATCACGGCACGCAGCAGAACAGCTGCAGCGTGACATAATGATTTATGAGCCGTGACTTTATTGTCAGTTGTAAAGCCTTTGACTTATACTGTATGTCGCTTGCTAAACTGTGATTTTTAAAAGGGGTTCAGAGGGTTCCTGTGTAAACCTAGTGAGCAGAGCCAGCAGATTGTCACACGCCATTTATCATGTGTTTAATTGGAATAAAGCAATGGCACTCCTGCTTGCTAATCAAAGACATAATCTTTGTCGATTATGTCACTGCATTTTATTGAGATAATTAACCTTGTTTGTAATGGTTTCCATATAAACCCCAAGGAATAAATTATTAGCTTAATCTCCTCTGCCGTGGTCGCATTTCCCTGTTTACTATCTATGATGTTTTTAGAGCAAAATGGCTCCAAATAATATTCAAACAGCAGTAAAACACTAGTGCAGACATGCACAGCTTTCTATTGAAATGAAGTCAATGATCAGATCTATTAGTTTTTTACATTGCCTCACAAGATTCTCAGATTCAAATGTTAAGATTTCTGGTACCCCAGCACAAAGGTTGTGGGTTTAAATCTTAGCCCAGTTATACATCCGGTTTCGTCCAATTGTAGTCTGGCACCCTTCCAAACACTCGAGGAGTTTATCACACGACGAACTAGTCGTCAAACATTTACACTTTCATAGCATGGCGGACAAATTTCAGTCACTTTTGAGGGAAAAGTGATACTGATTCAGTCACTCACATTGACTTCTGTACATCCACAACATACTCATTTGGTTTTGTCATTATTTCCCCCAACAAAAAGCAATACTACATGGTTTATGACAATTCATATTACATTAATATTCCCTTTGACATGCAGCTTTGCATACTGGAATGTTTCAAACTGTTTGCCAGTTGGTTTGAGTGTGACTATTAGCTGGACTAAAGATGACTCATGCCCACTGAACCACTTCAAGCAGCACATTAGGTATTCCGCATCAACCAAGCAGCATTGGAGACGCATTGGAATCTGATTGTTAACTACCTCAGGAGGTGTGAATGCATCAGTCTCCCTGAGGCCTCTATGCATAACAGACAGTCGGGATTTAACATGCTTTGGTTAAGACGATCTTTCAAATGAACGGGTTTTTAAATCTCATCTGTATTTGATCCAGAGACTATTCAGGATGTAAATCTCTTGTAATCTATGAAATCCATGAGTATAATCTGTTTAAGGGAGACATCTTTAAAAATGCCAACTCGCGAGGGGTTTGGCGTAATAACGGCAGTTGATGTGACGCTGACTTTTGTTTTCCGTGTCTGATTTAAGAGCAAAAAGAGGATTCGGCAGTTCATCTGATCCCTGGTCAGTTCAATTAGCCTACTGGTCTCTGCGAGTGAGAGAGCATTAGTCTGGATCGGTGAGCGAGCGGCATTAATGAGAGCACGAGAGCCATTTTGCTCGTAGTTTGTAAAGACGATTCATCTGTGTTTGCGTAAGTGTATGGTTAGTTGTTAGCTAACAGTCGAAGGCCTTACTCGAATTGACTTACCCACATATTCTTACCCTGACCCTAACTCACTCTTCATGTCTAAACCTAATCAGCCCAACCAATCAACAGAGGCAATGAGTACTAGCCAATCAAAGGCAGAGTAGGATAAAAAATAAGGCAAACAGATCATGTAACTAAATATATGTGCTTCTTCTTCTTCTGATGTTTCTTTGGCAGCTACCAAATAGCTTCTGGACTGGAGGAGTGCTGACCCTTATTTTCTTGTAAAGATGGCATGCAATACAATTTGCCATCTGGCCCTTCAGTAACTTATACATGTGGGGAAGTTTTGGGATTTTGCCTTTTACCCAACAAACCAGCGCGATCAGGTGTGTGTGTGTGTGTGTGTGTGTGTGTGTGTGTGTGTGTGTGTGTGTGTTGGGGGGTTTGCAGTTTCTGTCTCATGCCACAAGTCTGCACATGAGACATATGGACTGTAGGCACGGCATTGATCTGCCACACAGGAGGACTGCATCAGGGTCAGCCTTGCGCTGATGTACCAGATCGCACTTTATTTTTTGATTTGTGTTCCTCCTCCACCCTTGGATCCAACTATGTGAAATAGTGTATGTCCTACACACTGGGCACCAATGTAGAGTCCCCACTAACCTCATTTAGCCAACTTCATCCTCGCAAATGACACCTTACTTTACCCCAAATCCATATTTGTCATATTATTCATTGCAATCCGCCATCCAATGACAAATGTTGCTCAAAGAAACCTTTCACTGAGTCCAATGTGTTTGGTTACACTATTCAAAATATTTCACAATACAAGACAAAATTAGGACTAGCACCATAGATTACATGCATTAAATTCATTCAAACTGGGCTGCTGAATGAATGAAATTAGCAAGAAGCTGTCATTTAGCTGCTGAAAGGATGGCTTCTGTCTAACCAATCGGACACCCGTTGGTGTGCCACCATTCCTGATTCCAGCAGCTCCCCAATCATCGGCCGCTCGGCCTTCTCCACTTGCTGGAGAGCGTGTAAGCATAACGAGTGAACACAGCGAATCAGCTTATCAGAATCCATTTTGGATGACGACATTTGCACTCGTGGTGGCTCTAGCGGAGTAACAACTCTGACGGATGCAAAGAAACGTGTAAACGTGATTGACACAATATCAGGTTGGATTATTATTATTTTTTTTAAACGTGCAGCAATTTCTACTGAAAAATATGGACCTGACATTAAGTGCTCTTTTTAAATGTCCCGCACCCGTAGAATTTAAAGAGGTTGAACTTTACATCCAGACCTCTGTCCAACAGTCCTCTGCTCAACTCGAGTAAACACGTGGCCTCGCCCTGTGTGTGTGTGTGTGTGTGTGTGTGTGTGTGTGATGCAGTATTGGTAATGCTCAGTGTGATTTTTGATGTCATAACAAAAGTTTTTATTCAAGTCTTTACCAAATTGCACAGGCGACATGAGGAGAAAGGTTCCAACAGGTCACCTGTTGGACAGCCTCACAGACTGCGTTATGTCTCTGATGGGTTGAGTTGAAAGAGCTGTCTCTGGCAGCCCCAGCTGCTCTGAGATCAGTTTGCACTTTGTATGTTTGTGTTCCTGTGTAGATATTTACATATGCAGCAACCTGCAGCATTGTGTATACATTTGTTGTGTGTGTGTGTGTGTGAGTGTGTGTATCCGTACATTTTGCTCACAGTGTTTGTGTGATCAAATGTTTACTTCCATGCAATGTAGAAAATATATTCTTTACACACAACACTATATGCACTCTTTTGCCCTCCAGCAGCAGTCCCTGAGGACGGCAATGCTGGTTAGTGAGTCTCTGTGATTGTTTGTACCACTGCCTGTCCAACACTGAACAACAACACATCTGCAACTGGTTAGACCAAAATTAAAAAAACCTCAGACTTGTACTAAGCTTTGTGATCAAGTCATAATCCCCCCCCCCCCCTCTCTTCTGCCCCCCACCAAAGAACAGCACACTGTTTTGTAAAAATGAAAAAGCCTTTAATAAATGGGCTTAGCGCCTACGCTTTTCAACCCACTGTCTTCTGAAGGGCTTGAAAAAACAAGTGACAGCAGATATACTGAAGGCAAATTAGAGCTCAATGCATGAGAATGTTCCTATGTTATTGTGGCGGTAACAGCTGTTTGCACTTGTAAACATCATAGCAAGATAATATCAGTTTCCCACATTCTGGATAAAAACCGAACTACTAGCAGGTGAAACATGTGAGAACAGAGCCTGAGGAGGAGGAGCTACACAAACTGTGAAGGGCAGCAAGTGTCATCACCTTAGAACTGATACATTTGTAGAGTCCTGCCATGGCTGAGATTATTCCAGATGTTGAAAAGACTTCCTCCAAGATACACAATGTTTCCTCGTTTAGAGCTCCTCCTGCGAACCTCGAGAGGCACTTTAGGAATTGGAACGTCCAAAAGATGGATCGCTGATAACGATTTCCGATGTCACAAGCCAGAGGATGGAGAACTGAGGAGCTAGGAGTGAGGACTTAGGAGTGAGGAGACAAGGAGGCACACATTCTGCGTCTGGTGTCAGCAGCCAGGCGATTGCAATCAGGGTAGCACTGGATAATGTGCATTCAAGCAAGGTTGATTTTAACAAGTCATCAATGTCTTTGAGCTTAGCAAACAATCAATAAATATTGAATGTTCAAAGACATTAATATAGAAAAATAATTACTCTGAAAATTACTATTACAAAAAGAACAATATATACATATATGTGTATGTATATATATATGTGTGTATGTATGTATATATATATATGCTCGTACAGACAAATCTCTAAGTAATATTCATCTACCTAGAGATGCAACGATGTGTACTGATGTTAACTGTAAGGACGTGGAGCATAGGAGAGATCTCTGCTCCATGTATACTGATATAATGAGTGCTCTGTATGAAGCCAGTGAGCCCTACAAGCATAACAATAAGACCCATAGCATCAGACCTGGTTGGAACGAGTATGTAGCTGAGTACCGCGCTGAAGCCTGTGAAGCCTGTAAATCACGGGCTGTCGCAGGTAGACCCAGACAAGGGCCTGTGCTCGAGTACAAGAAGCTCACTAATGATATATAAGTATGCCATTCGCTTCATTTGTAAAATTGAGCAAGCCATGAGGGCTGACTCCATGGCCAAGAAGCTGAAAAGTAACAATGTTGTTGATTTCTGGAAAGAAGTGAGAGTTCTTAATTCAATTAAATGTTCAATTCAGTGTATTTTGTATAGCCCAATATCACAAATTACAAATTTGCCTCATAGGGCTTTACAATCTGTACACATACGACATATCTGACCTTTGACCTCACATCGAATCAGGAAAAACTCCCCAAAAATAACCTTTGACAGGAAAAAAAGTGAAGAAACCTTCAGGAGAGCAACAGAGGAGGATCCCTCTCCCCGGATGGACAGAAGCAATAGATGTCATGTGTACAGAATGAACAGCATTACAGAGTTACATAAACACATTACATGAATATGACAATGTATGAATGGAACTCCAATCCATGAAACAGAAGGAGGTAGAGAGGAGGGGGGGATCTCTTTTCTTAGTTTTTGTGAGTACACGAGCTGCAGCATTCTGGATCAACTGGAGGGATTTAAGAGACTTATTAGAGCAGCCTGATAATAAAAGGAGTTGCAGTAATCTAGTCTGGAAGTAACAAACGCGTGAACCAGCTTTTCTGCATCTTTTTGAGACAAGATGTGCCTGATTTTTGAAACGTAGATGAACAAATGCAATCCTTGAGATTTGCTTCACGTGGGAGTTAAAGGACAAGTCTCGGTCAAAGATAACGCCGAGATTCTTTACAGTGGTGTTGGATGCCAGGGCAATGCCATCTACAGAAACCACATCACCAGATAACTGATCTCTGAGGTGTTCAGGGCCCAGTAAAATAACTTACAGTCAACAGTGCATATCTTTGCCGTGCACTGTTGATGGAATCTCAGGAACAGACAATATTGCTGAGTTATGGTGACAGCATTATAGTACCTTATTCAATTGTATCAAAAGTGACTTATATAAATAAGGTGGACGATATTGAGAGTAATGTATCAATGATGATGATGTCACATGAGGTGTATGAATAAGCTGGCTGATGGCAAAGCAAGTGGTTTAGACCATATTACTGTATTATTAACACCTTAAATATGCCGAGGATAGCTCCTCTTCTTCCCATTTGTTTTACCGGCTTTGTGATGCATGGCTTGTTACCAGACTCAATGCTGTCTGTTCTGTTAGTGCCCTCCGTTAAAAACAGAGCTGGTAAGGTAGGGAGCCTAGATAATTACAGGACCATTGCTTTGGCCAGCATCCTGTCAAAAGTCCTAGAAAGAATCCTGTTGGACAGAATAAATGAGTTTATTCACTCCTCAGATAACCAGTTTGGCTTCAAAGCCAAACATGGCACTGACTTGTGTAAATATGCCTTAAAAGGAAAATGTCAACAAATATAGAGTTCAAAACTCATCCGTTCTCATGTGTTTTATTGATGCCTCCAAAGCTTTTGACCATGTTAATCATGGAAAGCTGTTTGTAAAATTGAGTCAAAGAGGTGTCCCCAAACACATTGTGAGAGTTCTGGCTTACTGGTATGCCCACCAGACTATGCAAGTGGAATGGGGCCAGCCCCATTTGGGGTCAGCAATGGGGTCCGACAAGGGGGGATTTTGTCCCCAGTTCTTTTTAATCTATACATTGATGTTCTGTCCAAGCAGTTGAATGCCTGTAATACTGGGTGCATGATTGGTGATACTTTAGTTAATCATATTATGTATGCAGATGATCTTGTGATTCTTAGTCCATGTAGTGCATGTACTGTACATTGTGTGGAGCATGACATCAAATACAATGCCAGTAAGAGTGCTATCCTGATCTGTAGAACCAAAGAGGACAAAAGTGTACAATTCCCTGACTTCAAATCGTTTGATAATTACCTCGGCGTCTGTGATAAGATAACATATCTTGGACATTTCATGCACAGATGCCTGATGATGAAGATATCTATAAGCGATGTCGTATGATGTATGCACAAGCAAACATTGTCTCACGCAGGTTTAGTATGCGTCCAGATGGAGTGAAGATGTCTCTGTTTAGAGCCTACTGTACACCTCTCTACACTGCACACTTGTGGTCTATTACAAAAAGGCAAGCCTACAGAAAGTAACTCATAATTATCATTAATTAATTATCATATAATCATTTTTATTATAATGATGCCATGAGAATATTACTGAAGAGGCCGAGATGGAGTAGTGCCAGTGAAATGTTTGTGGCTGCAGGAGTTAATACTTTCCAAGCTGTGTTAAGAAATCTTATGTATAAATTTATCTGCCGGGTTAATGACTCCGAAAATGTAATAACCATGGTTTTATCAAACATACAGTTTAATTCTAAGCACTACCATACCCAGCTGTGGAGACAATGGTACAGCTGTCTGTTTATAAGGCATTCGTAGGTCTATGTATTTTACTTGTGATTTTGTATGTATTTTATTCTATTTAATGTTTTGTACTATCTGGCCCTTGAGTCTGTATATGTATATACTGTATATATATATATATATAAATATATGATATAAGTGCTTTTTTCAGATAGGAGGTTTTGCTTTTCCGCCATAGGCATATTTATATATATATTTGTGTATATATATTCATATATACTGTATATTCAAATTATTAATATTAATATATTGAATAGGCCTACTCATGTTAATATAATACTCACTGAGACAACTTGCTCAATAAATAGGATCATAACAAAAGACATTCAAAGCTTCATGCGTGGATTCATGGAATTTTTTACTTGCCAAATTATGGTTTAATAATGTAGGTTTTGTTTAAGTGTCCATCCTTACAGTTTCACGGAGTCACGGTGATTACATCTATCACGCTTGTGTTCTGCGATCTAGCCAGGTGAGCTTTTTGGCTCTTGGTAGACAGCGGTGTACCAACTTGTCTGTAGTGAAACTGACAGCTGAAGCAGATGGAAGCCAACCCGGTCTCACCCTCAACCCTCAAGAGAACGATGGTTGTTCAATGTCCCTCAGCGTCTGATCCCGATGCACAGGGCTTTCAATTACCTCCAATGTATCCTCACTTGTCAATTTTAGACGGCCAGAGCAACTGACCTAGTATAGAGTGAGGAAGTCCACCGAGAGCTGGAGCGGAGGTGGATGGGTCAAACAGACACACCCAGAGAGCCATTCTCAGCCCAGGGCCACTGACCAAGCGTTGGAGTTTGGAGTGGGAGTGAGTTGTAGAAACACATCGGCACCAAGTCCATCACTTTCAATGTTTGGCCAATTATTGGTATCTCTATAACTACTGGTCTGACTATGTATAGGATATCGGCCCTAAATCATGATTCTGTTGACCCCCTAACATTTTGGTCTTTTGCCGTCATATCAAATGTTCCCATTGACCAACATGTTGATTCGTGACAATGTGTACAGTGTCTTGAAAATAACCAACAAGCATGGCCACTTCAGACAGCAACCGGCCGCCGTACACAGGAGTGGTTAATTAGTCAATTTTGACCAAAATACAATGGAATTTAACGTGAATACCTATTTGCACCAACATTTCTACTTGAACTTGAGAAGGCATCCATTAACTAGACAGACAATCTGCCAGTGCTCAGAGGTTAAGATGTTGAAGATAAACAATTTAATGTTGGTGATTTAATCTAACACCTTTTCTTCTGGTGTTGCAACTAACTTCCACATTTAAGTATTTCTGTTAAGGTAACACTTTAAATATAATGGTTATAGTTGTGGTTATGTAGCTCAAGCAAAAATTCAGTCAGGAATACACTCTTTACACACTGGTTCATTCATAAGCAGTCTCTTAGTCTTGAAGAAATTACTCCATCAGCTTATTGGGGGCGTGCACGATGAATGAACCAATCGGAGGGGCGCAGTTCTGTAAGTCAATCACAGCAATCTTTTTCAATTCAATTCAGTTTATTTTGTACAGCCCAACATCACAAATTACAAATTTGCCTCAGAGGGCTTTACAATCTGTACACATACGACATCCCTGTCCCAGGACCTCACATCGGATCAGGAAAAACTCCCCAAAAATAACCTTTCACAGGGAAAAAAGGGAAGAAACCTTCAGGAGAGCAACAGAGGAGGATCCCTCTCCCCGGATGGACAGATGCAATAGATGTCATGTGTACAGAATGAACAGCATTACAAAGTTACATAAACACATTACATGAATATGACAATGTATGAATGGAACTCCAATCCATGAAACAGAAGGAGGTAGAGATGAGGGGGCGGGGCATCAGCAGGGCCAACGCGGGAGGCCGGTTCACCAGGCATCAGACACCGCCAGGTCCAATGGACCCTATGAGACGTGAAGTCACAACGACTCCGGGAGGAAGCAGAGTTAATAAGGTGCAATGGAGAGATGTAAATTCATCCATAAGGAGAGAGAGAAGAGGAGATAGGTGCTCAGTGTATCCTAAAACATCCCCCAGCAGCCTATAAGCCTATAGCAGCATATCTAGGGGCTCGACCAGGGCAAACCTGATTCAACCCTAACTATAAGCACTATTAAAGAGGAAAGTCTTAAGTCTATTCTTGAATGAGGTGACTGTGTCTGCCTCCCGGACTGAAAGTGGAAGCTGGTTCCATAAAAGAGGAGCTTGATAACTGAAGGCTCTGGCTCCCATCCTACTTTTTAGGACTCTAGGAACCACAAGTAGCCCCGCATTTAGTGAGCGCAGCTCTCTAGTGGGGCAATATGGTACTACAAGCTCCTTAAGATATGATGGTGCATCACCAATCAAGGCTTTGTAGGTGAGGAGAAGAATTTTAAATGTGATTCTTGATTTTACAGGGAGCCAGTGCAGAGCAGCTAATACAGGAGTAATGTGATCTCTTTTCTTAGTTGTTGTGAGTACACGAGCTGCAGCATTCTGGATCAACTGGAGGGATTTAAGAGACTTATTAGAGCAGCCTGATAATAAGGAGTTGCAGTAATCTAGTCTGGAAGTAACAAACGCGTGAACCAGCTTTTCTGCATCTTTTTGAGACAAGATGTGCCTGATTTTTTAAATGTTACGTAGTTGAAAAAATGCAGTCCTTGAGATTTGCTTAACGTGGGAGTTAAAGGACAAGTCTCGGTCAAAGATAACGCCGAGATTCTTTACAGTGTTGTTGGATGCCAGGGCAATGCCATCTACAGAAACCAGATCACCAGATAATTGATCTCTGAGGTGTTCAGGGCCCAGTAAAATAACTTCAGTTTTGTCTTTTAAATACGTTCTCCTCTCTGCTGCTGTCTGTTGTCGTTTCAGATCAAACCAATAAGACCCTCCTCCCCCCAAGGCTCCTCCAATCAGCGTTACAGCATCTCTACCCCTTGCTTATCCTAATTCAGGATGGAGTCCAATCTCCAAAGACTTTGCACTATTTCAATATGCAATTGTAATAAATGATTGTTAAACTCTAAATACCAGTCTCTCCTGATTGAAATAGTTGTGGGTGGTCCTAAAAGACAAGCATATCTAATGGCATTTAAACTATTTAAATGTGGTGGAGAAGACATTTCTACGTTTTAGGGAAAGGAGACTTTCCAGAAAAAGATGAAAACAATGGTACATTTTTGACAAAATAAAATACATAGATTAAATAGAGTAAAAAAAAGTAAAACCCTCTAATCCCAGTTCGAGTAAAGCAAAGACAAGAAAAAAAAGACAAACATCAGAAGATCACACGTCTAAAACTATCAAGGTAAATAGTTTATGGATGTGTTGTAGGCTACTCTAAGTGTAAGCATATTACATCAATCAAGTATCATCATCATCATCATCATCATTTTTAAAGTCAAGAGAAAACAAAAGAAGGGTTTATTAACAGTATAATGCAGTCCAGTGTGTCTGGTTTTAACAGTGAACTTTATTTACAGCTGTAACAACATATTGTCTACTTACGCTCTGCCCAAGACCGTACACTTTGGAGTGAAAATAACATTTCCAAAGATACTCTAAAAGGACTGGATATTCAAAAAAGAATGGAAAAAGTGGAACTTTTATGCACTGATTTCTCTTCAATGGTCTGTTGGAAATCTAGAAGAGGATCTTGCTGTGGCTCAGGTTGCTGATGACTATTCTGAGCAACTATTGCAGCTTTCAGCATTTTCCCCTTCCTTCCTTCTCTTTTCAGGACTGTGGTGAGCACAGCGGTGATTATAATGCATGGGATATTTTCTTTTCTTTCCATATCATATGGGCTCCATAACCATCTGTGTCTAAATCAGGTGATAACGGGAAGTGTTTTCCTTGTATTTGTCGTTAAAACATGTTAATGTTCCAGCATTCGGATGACATTGATTCCGCTGTGCCCGATAGGGAAGAAAAGACTCTATTGGCCTTTGTGAGTGAGCTGTGAGATGAACAGGATGCAGGCAACATGCCACGTGAAGGTGGTCGTATCTTTCAATAAACAGCCTCCAATAACGTAATCAAACAGACCCCTTATTTATAGGCTTTTACCAAGTTGTGGAATTCCCAGTTGGGCATGTAAGCTGCCAAGTGTAAGTACTTTAGGTGGAATGCTCTTTTTAATAGACCTCCACACCTCAAGGATATTTCCACCAATGATGTATCTTCCAACTGCAAAGACAGTGAACTCTGTTGTTCCCCGAGAGACAATGCAATACAGTTTTGTCATAGCTTTGACAATTTGAAGTCCTGCTTCCTTTCTATATGTATTATATATCATTGTAAATAGAATATATTCATATGCAAAATATGCGAAATCTTTTCAAATCCCTGAATCAGTTTAATGGTGTGACAACACGATGGGTAAGGTTTGGTTAGGTTTGGTCAGTTTGAGGGAAAGATTATGGATTTAATAAATACCTAGATAAGGTCAATGAAACATTGTGTTTTGGGTTAAATAGACTACTTTGTGAAGGTGAGGGAAATTTTGTCTGCAATAATAAACACTTGGTTTGTAAATGGTACTCAATATCAACAAACTTAACACAACTGTAACATTGTGTGAATACTGCTTTCAGTATCTTTGAAGCTGAGGGATTTCTAATTGAATTTTTCTTGTTCAGATTTGTTACATCATATTGTTTTTCATACTTTTGGGTGTTTTAATATATAACAATATTTAAATCTGAATGAAATGTGACTTTTAAAGTGCAAGTACTTACCCCTTGATTAAATGTACTTTCTGTCCATGAGGCTTTATTTCAGCATCTGCCTACTAAATTAAATACATAAGCATCTACCTACAATTTGCTAACATTACTGGGAGATGATAAATCCATAACAAAGATGGCTGAACAACCAATGTCCTAACACACATATATTCATATTTCCTTTGGCACTAACTAAAAGAGCGTGGGGTGACATATTTAGCTACATAAAATAAGAAAATAGCAACTTACTTTTTCTGGTTATTGTGTTCTGTGAAGCATTAGCCATGTTGGGATCTGGCAGGAGCGGGTTTGGTTAGTAAGTATAAAGATTAATTATTTATGTTTATATCATTATTCATATCAATAGGATTATTAACATAGATTATAAAAACAAGGCACCACCCTGGGACCAGGTATCAATAACCAAAACTATTGTACACAATAACAGAAACAGGAAAGTTAAACAAACAAACAAGGTTACAACAACACACTTTGCCTTTTCGGTCATAGCCGATGACGCCAACTGTCCTGACCAGGAAATGAGTCTTCAGCGATTTGGGAGCTTCAATGTGTGACGAGTTGGAATTATAACATGTGACGAAATCCACTACCCAAAAGCTCACAAGCTCATTAGTCATTAGTGTTTTTATAGAGCCCAAAATAGGAATGTGTGTAATCAGGTTAAAGGGAAAACATGCATTATTCATTGGATTTAGCCAAGCACTCATTGTGCACACAATGACACTAATTGCTGCATGACTTGAGAGAAAAGATTAACATGTTGAATTCAGATTGCCATAATAATGAACAGTCAAGTCCTGATTGGAAATTGTAGATATGAAGAGGTGTTCTCTGGCTGTGCTCTCCTTCACATCTTTTATCAAGGTGCTTATCAAATGGAATCCTCCAGTTGGTCCTTAACCTCCAAGCGGCTTTTCTTTCAAAGTGGTTTACGTGGGCTTGTATTTTACTCACCAATGACACTAAATTACCCTTTCACTCGATTTTTATTTGCACAACCACTCAATCATCTGTCTCCAGAAAGAAACACACACATGGACTTGGTTCTACAAGTGGAACAATCTATCACTGTTCAATATTACCATTTGATGTGTCACAACTGGTTATATTTGGATTTCCCTTCCGTCGCTGATGCGTGCTTTGACCGCGGCGCACACACACACACCGAGGACAGGAAGGAAGGACAGGAAGGACAGGATGGAGCAGCCGGTCCTGCGGCCGCATTCATTCCAAACCCGGTGACGCGGCACCTTCCCACAGGGAGCTGTGAGGCGGTGCAGATGCGTTTATTTGTGCTTTAGGACGTAACCGCTGTGAAACAATCATCAGCAAACTGACAGTCTCTCTCTCTCTTCGTTCACTCTATGGCTCGCCCGACCGCCGCTGCTGCGATCTCTCTCTCTCGGCTCATCGGAACAACTAATTGCCGTACCACTTCAGAGGACCTCATAGTGTTTGCCAACAATTCATTAGTGCAATTTTAAGCACTCCTGTGTGGGTTGATATTTCTTTTGGGGGCATGATCTAATTAACTCAGGGGCATGTAACATGTCTAATTCACTGTTTTTTTTAATCTCATTATGAACCACTGAATCAACTGAACTATCATTTTCATTTCAAGTGTGTCGAGGCTGTAAACAGGATAAAATAGGTGCAGTATACAGATTAACTCACAGAGTAGGCGCTGACAACAGAATCCCATCTCAAACGCAACACCGAGTTGATTATCTCTGTGGCGACGGAACATTTCCCAGCAGCCTGGCTTTGTCCTGGCTGAGCTCCAGCTGACTGGATGTGAAGAGGGGAGTTTGTAGTAGTGACTGTTCTGACTCTACGTTGAAGCACTAGGAGCATTATCATACTTGTGATGTTCCTCTCGTACGCACGCTATTTTAATTCCTATCATACCCTTTTTGTCGGCTCCCAGCACCGCTCTCTCCTCCGCCCAGCCTAGAGAGACGATTTGGGGGAAGATAGCTCATTACAAAGTGTAATTCTTCCTCTTCAGACGGACTGCCGTCGCCTGTCAGCGCTAAAGGAATTGCCTGCCCGCTCCCAATCTGGAGACCAAGAGAGTGACGGGCAGAGATTGTCCTCACCTGGGCCACAGATGTCGGGCCCGGACTGTGGAGAGAGCATGCTGTTGAGGATGGGAACCTACTAATGACTGTTTTGAGTCATTGAGTCTTTAGAGTCAATGACACTAGCCTATTTAAACTGAATAGTTCAGCCGGTATTCATTGCTAACCCTGGACTAAACTCCTATTTCTATTGTCTGAAGAAGAGCTTTGCTAAAGTTCATTCCAGTTCCTGTTTAAATGTACTCTTCCAGTTTCTTTAACCAGTGACAGCTGATTTCTTGTCTTCTTATTTAACTGTCGCTCAAAGGATCTTTGTCTCTTTCTGATGTCGTTCTGGTTGAACCACTGAACAGCATTTTGTTCTCATCTACAAAACTGAATGACATCTATTCACAAAGAGACTTTCTACAAGCTAAAAGAATTCAGAGACCATTCAGACATAGAGAGTTGTCCTCTCCGATCAAGACTTTGCAGCAGCTAAATTGGAGTACTGCCAATACAGAGTACTGATATTAATACTTAACAAAACCATTAGAGTCCTAACAATGACTTTGAAATGTGCTTCATCTTCATCAGAGGTAACTCACATTCTGACAGTGACAAGTTCATTCTACAAAACGAGGCTATTGCTGATATTCAACATTGTTTTTTCCTGATACAAACATCACACTTTACAGTAAGGATGTTAACGATTAACGTTGACCACGCTATCAATTAAATAGTAAAAGGAAATATTACAAATAAAAAGAAGCTGAGAGAGGACCGGCTGGTCCACCTTAAAGGTCAGTCCACCTTAAGATAGCCTGGCATGCTGTAGTCGCTAACTTCGGGGCTAACCCCCTTCACTTTATTAAGCAAGTAGCAAGCAGGACACACACCTAGACCAGAGGAGTTGTAGCATTTACTCACCGGCACAGTGCACACTGTACGACTACGTTCACAGCTGTAACGTTACTGCTGACTTTGCGTTATAACTCTGTTACATTGTTCATCTGTACACATGACATCTACTGTACTTCAGCCCATCCAGGTAGAGGGATCCTCCTCTGGTGCTCTCCCGAAGGGGTCTTCCCTTTTTCTCCCCCTTAAAAGTTTTTCCTGATCCGATGTGAGGATGTCGTATGTGTACAGATTGTAAAGCCCTCGGAGGCACATTGTGATTTGTGATTTTGGGCTATACTAAAATTGTATTTAATTAAATTCAACCACCAACCTCATCATCGTCTTCATCCTCTCTCTCTCTTTCTCTCTTGACCAGACACACGTTAAAGTTGCTGACTTGCATTATTACAAAGATTCAATAAGTGAAGAGGTCCAAAAGCAAAAGGACAACGTGTCTGTTCTGCTGGTCGATCAATCAATTGCTTATCAGGAAGCCCATCGATGGACTTCTCCTGAAAGGCGGAACACTCGGATACAATCGTTCCCGTCAGTCATCGGTATGAACTCATCCATGTTGCTGTTAAGATAGAGCCAGTAAAGTATTTTCTTCTTACTTTGGTTAAAGTAGATTGAAGTTCTTGCCGGTATACTGCACCAACCTTCATCCCTTCATCTTGTTCTCCTCCCTCCACACTTTCTAACACCTGTATGGTGTACAAATACATTAGAAGCCATTGACATTATGTGTCGTAAATGATGTCTTTAACCCTCATCCTACCCCCCCTACTCCCTTCAGAACACACAGCTGATTCCAATGTTTCATGACTCTGTCAATCAATTTGTTCCAAATGATATCACAATGTAATGTTCTTTTCTTTTGAGTAGTGAGGGAGCAGTCCTTTATTTTCCCATGTGAAACTAATTTTATTCAATTATTCCAAAACTACACGAATCTCACAATGTTAGTAGAAGTGAAATGCAATGTAATGTGTGTACAAACAATCAAACAGACACACCGAGCTGAAAGGTGACGGTAACTGTTGTTCATCGTGAGCTAACTTTAGCAGAGGTGTCATTAAAATGCGATCGTGACGGGTTGTTGTAGTAACTGGGTTTCTCCTCTTCCCAGTGCTGCTCTGAATATCTCAGTGGTACGGATTCCTTAAATTAAAGGACCAGGAGTATGAGAAAACCTTAAATACTCAAGTGAATATTTGAAGGACACCGTAAGCAGGCGACTTAAGTGTGTTTTGTGCAACCAATTTTATTTTAAAGAAACCTAAACTGGAATTCAAAGGAAAGAAATCTGCTTTAATCTGTCCATCAGCAGGTGACAAACTTTGTCTAACAACGTGTTCGCTGACACAAACTGGCTGAATAATGCAACCCCTTTTTTCTTCTCAGCAGAAACTTTACTGCACCAATTTTTAGCATCAAACTTTACCATGAACTTCAAATACCTTCACGTGTGTGAACCCTAACCCTGGTCTCTGGAGGAAGACGTCTCATTATGAACCCGAGGCACGGCTGTTTCTTTGCGCTTTATGCTTTTGAACTATTCATCAAGCCCTTCAGACTAAGTGCATTTGTTGGTCTTAGTTTTCTTAACATTTCTGTAACACATCCAGCATTGTTTCAATACAAGAAACAAACAAGATGACAATATTACTCAAATAATTAACCATCTCATGGAAACATAGCATCGTCCTTGCTTTTCAAACTAAAGCTCTCTTGCATCTTTCTGAGGACAGGATCCCTACATTTGTGCTTATTATATGTATTCAGAAACATTTGAGCACGGCTCCATTAATAATAGAGTACCGGCTTTTTATTGTGAATCATTTTTATTATTTACAAATGACATGCATTAGACAGCTGCGATTAAACATTGTGTTATGTGTTGCCTTTTTGTATGTGTGGCCTTGAGCCTTGTTTACCTGTTGTTTTAACTCCCTCACCTTATTTTTCTCTTGGGCCTTGTGACACAAAGATGAATCAATGCCGGGCGACTTGGAATGAAATCCATCTTATGAACACGGACTCGCTGCTCCTCGTTTCACTGTGTGCCCAGAGGCCAAAGAACTGACCGGCGCTGAGGACCTCCTCTTCAGTTTCTAACTTCTCCATAACCTACACCTCCTCCTCCTCCTCTTCCTCCTCCCCTGACCCCGCTTCCTCCACAGGGCTCATTCATTTGTGGGACAGTCGCTCGCTGAGGGAAAATGGTTTTGTCATCCCCAGCAGCCCCTCTGTGCTCAGCTAATGGGTTGTTGTATTTCTTCAACAATCCCCGTTTCCTGCTAATATGAACGCTCGTGCCCCTGGGAGTAGATCCCTTTCACATCGCTTCCTCCTGCTTAGTCTCCTGCTTTCTCCATCGTCTCTACAACAAAACCTCAGCCATGTCACCGCTCTTTAAATGGGACTCCATTAGTTTGACTTATCTCGTGGCCCCACCTGGATGCTGCTAGCGTCTCCAGGTGGATCTTTTTTTTCCATTAGGGGTAACCACCTTCCTGGTTCCGTCTACGTGCTGGTTGGTTGATTTGACCAATGTGCCATTGTTCTTGCTCTACATACATCTCTTGGTAGTCGTGGCTCTGTGCCTGCTACTTTCAGTATCAAAGTTTTTTTAAGACAGGAAGAGAACTCAAAGCGCGACACAGATGTCTGAACCCCTACAGAGGGACACCCGCTCTGCCCCATCTGGACACGGAGCGGCACGAGCTGGGCGGCACAAAAACAAGCCGAGCTGGAGTGCAGAGCCGGCCGAGTGTCTTGTCGGCCCGGGTTCAAACGGGAGTAATGAGGGAGCAACTTTGAAGTGCAGGGAGCACAGAACGTCGAGGAGGAGACCTCCGCATTCAGAGCCCGGTTCTAAGTGGGTCGTAGAGTCTGCCTTTGTTACTAGATGCTGTTTGTTTTAGTCTCCGTCTCGCCCCGTCCTCACAAAACACACACTGGCACACACTGTGCCCTCTCCTCTAATGCACTGTTTAGACTTCAGCATGGCTGAGTAGCTTTATTTTAATTACACCGTCACAAAAAGCTTCTTTCCTTTTTATGCGCTCTCCGCAGGCTGTTGTGAGTATGAATTCCTTTCCAACACTTAATTTCTATTTACTCATTAGCGTGTGTTGCATTACTGCTGGAGGTGGATGTGATCCAGCCTGGAGACTGTAAACAGCATCATCTCTTCCTTTACGAAGTCTTTCAAACATCCTGACACTGGCTCTTCAATATGTTTTTTTTTTGTGTGTGTGTGTGTTTTTTTTCCCCTTTCATTTTGAATTAATTCATTTATTCCTCAGAGATGGAATTCCCTGCGGTGGGGGCACGGGGTTCGCATCCAGCTTCATTGCCACTGGAGCGGGTAGAAAAGAGAAGGAAAAAAAAGGATATTAAATCGGAAAATAACTAATAAAGTTTGTTTGTATTTACACCGAGCTGGACACAATGACAGAAGTGTCATATCAATCACATATCATCAGACCTCTTCAATACCTGACACGTGCTGATAGGTTGCTTTCAGCTCAAAGGCGGATATACACAGTGCGATGGGAGCAGGCCTGCAGGTTTATTGCGTGTCACACTGTGTTAGATGGGAATAAAAGATGCTGGGGTGCATCTGTTACAGACAATACACATTTTGAATGTGTCAGATCGTGTGATAAACTGCACGTCATCCACCTCTACACTTCTCTTCTTTCGTCCTTTCAAGCTTCTCTATTTATATAGTCAAAAATATATAGTTTCCACTGCTGACCAAAAGAAAGTCATCTTTAATGCATCCTGTGGTTCTTACTTGTGAAATTACTATTGGCTGGTTCAGAGTTCCCTTCTGCCGCAATTGGTCCAAAGATGCAGGTCCAGCAACCTTTTCAGATGACCTCTCAGTTCTCCTGTTTTCTATTTTTTATAGGCAGAAAACCGGGAAACATCTGCAATTTCTTTCTTTCTCTTATACATGTCATCAAATAGGCATCTAGCTGTGTTTCCGTCTCCATCTCTGGCCTCTGTCTCCCAATTTCTTCCCATTCCTCCCTCTCGCTCCGACCAGTATCCGACCTGTCTGCCGTGATGGTCATTAAAGCCGGGCCGGCGGTGCCGGTGGGCCTGTTGCTTCCCTGCTTGCGTCCCCATTGCACTGCAGCGAGCTCGCTGGCCTGGAGCCGCTAACAAGCTGTGCATTCAGACACTGGATGCTACAAATGGAGCTGTGCAGTGGACCAACTCCGGAGATGAACAACTGAAGCGCTGCTGAATCCCTCCGGCAAGGGAGAGAGAGAGAGAGAGAGAGAGAGAGAGAGACCTCCCAACCTCTGCTGAAGCTTGGACTGGGACTGACCTGCATTTACTTTCAGCAGAAATATATTCACAATGTGGCTGCATGCGTTATTGTTCGTTATTTATTCTCATTTCACTCATATACTGCACTATAGTGCTCTGTAATAAATAATGTCTAGCCAAGGTAATTGGCATTGCTCACCAACAATTCAGGTCATGGTCAAATATATTCAATCCATACCGGCATGACAGCGAGGCATGACTCCAAATGCTTACTCTGTTGTTGTTGTTGTTGTTTCTGAATCTTAACGTGTTCGATTTCTTTTCTTCAACATCTCGTTTTGTTTTTTCGCTGAGCTGAGAGTGTTTTATTTTGAAATAGTGGTCGGAGAGTAATGCCTTAGACTAGACTAAGTGCTTTAGTCAGTTAGGTCGTTACTTCATGCTTTTACTTCACTACATTAAGGGAGTCGTCATCTTCCTGCCCAGTGCCCACGGTGTGTGGGGAACCAATGTGCCTGCTCCGGTCTGTGCTCCGGTGGCTAATTCATGCTACGCCCCAAAAACACAACTAAGAGCCTCAGTACAACCCCGTTGCCTGTTGCACCTTACTCTGCTCCCAGATTATGTATCGTTCAACGAGTGGAGATGTTCCACATTCTGACAAAGCACCACAGCTCGTTGGATTGGGGCCTTCACAGTATCGGAGCACTGCGCACGTTACTATTTATGAGAAGAAAACCGACTTATTGAATTTATTTTCATACTCAGTAATTGTGAGTATACGTTGCTCACGCAACCAAACCGCCGTGCTCTCTTCCCCACATTCACCACGACCACAGCAGCTGACCTGAATCCGACACGTTTCTCACCGTACTTAATAACGAGGAGCCGGCTGTGACACCAAACAAAGGAGAATCATTACAATTACACACCTGGTATTAATGTGGCTGGTATTATTAGCAGGAAAGAGGATACAAGATGGGATGAGAGGGACTGCAAGCAAAGGAGGGGAACACTGAGGATAAAAGGAGGGTGGGAGGAAGATCGGGGGAACAGAAGCAGATGGAGGAGGTAAAAAAAAAAAAAAAAAAGAGAACAAAAAAAGGACAGTAAAGAGAAGAAGATGTGAGGAAAAGAGAAAGGAGAAATGTTTGTCTGAGGAGATGACACCCAGCAGTGATGGTGAAGAAGCTGGTGCTTTGTGATTTATTTTGCCTCTTTATTTCACCCTTCTGCAGTCTGTCTTTCACCTTTCTCCTCGACTGGGTTCCTTCCTACCGCGTACTGTCTGACTACATGTCCAAAAGCACCACGCTCATAACCTTCCAGTTCAACCAGAGCAGAGCCGAGGAGCACACGGGGGAACAAACAGCCTATCAGCCTCTTTCATCAATGGAGGCGTCAGGAGGGAGCGGAGCCACGGCTCTCGGGAGGAAATGAACAGACTTCGGGCACATGCCAAGTCGACAATAAAGAAATACAAATGAAGTTAATTGCAAAGGCTTTCGGTTCCCGGAGAAAAGATCAAGTTAAAGAAGTCAATAAAGCGTTCCAAAATGAACCACCCTTCTTTTTCCGTCCTTCACTAAACGGTGCAGCGACGGAGGCTGCGGCCCAATCTACACGCAGACTGAGTCAGGTATTTATGTCTTTGTCCATCCTATTTTTGTTGATTTTGCTTCTTTTTTAATTTTTTATTGAGCACATGTGAAACTCGTGTGCTGACGAGCGACGTCACGGACATCGCCTCGTTGTTATATGCCGCCTGTCAGCAACCACCTGGGAGATGGCGAAGCGTATTTTATCGTTAGAAATGGGCCCAACAGCCAATTGAGCAGAGAGAGAGAGAGAGAGAGAGAGAGAGAGAGAGAGCAAGAGCAAGAGAGAGAGAGTGAAAGAGAGAGAGAGTCAACCCAAAGCGTTTAGCTGGAGCAGGGGAGCGGCCGGCCTCTCTAGCTCCGTCTCCCCATCTCAGCGTTAATGATTTCTGCTGCTGACAGAGCGTCTCACCTTGAGTCCTCCAGGGCCTTGCTCCGTAGAATGAAGGGGACGTGTCTCCGGTAAAATGAGCCCCTTTCTGCTCCTGGTGCAGTTATTGTCACTTTGATGGTATCTCTCAAGACGCATGTTTTACTCCGAGCGGTGAACCTATCCATGGACATTGAAGGAAAAGAGTAAACAATACGGAAATGCACTCTGTGCTTCTTATGGAAACCATGGGGTTATCTGGCTAATAGCTCGGCTTCTAGTATTAATACTTCTCAAATTAATGGTACTTATTTGGTCACGCTGTATTTTTCTGGTCTCGTCATTTCATAATAACAATATCGTCCCCATTTGAGATAAGTGAAAATACCTATTTAATAGGGAGAATGCAGACTGAGGAAGAGTTGCCATATAATAAATCTGCATTGTCAATTACGTTCCAAGAGAAATGTATTTTCTCCCAGATTACATTTGTTTGTTTTTTGTGACAGTTGGCAATTGGTCTCAATGTCGCGGGAAGCTGTTTCCTGTATATATATCAATAGATATCAATCGTTAAACCTTGAAACAATAATAATATTTTGCAGTAAATACATTTTCCAGGTTCTATTCCTTTCTTCCATGAGTGAATTGTTCATTAGTCTCTTTAAATCAGCATTATCTGATGCTAATTTGAAATAAACACACACATGTGTATTTAGGATGTTTCCACTAGACTGAAAGACGACATTTTATGAAAACAAATAGACCAACATCTCTTAATTGTACAGCCCATATTACGTTTTTGCTGTAAAGACGGCTACATTAACATGGAGGTCTGTGGAGATTGACTCGCTTTGGGAGCCAGCCTCAAGTGGCCATTTGAGGAACTGCAGGTTTGGCTTCTTTCCTCAGCAGCGGGACGTTCCTTCTGTCACAGACGCTGTAGCACTCACCTTCATTCCCCTGTGGTTTTAATAAGGCCTGCATATTGTGGAGTGATTCATTGATTATGCAGCAGTAAATGATTAAATATTATTAATTTGGGTGCTGATTAACTCTCAGACTAAGGTCTCAGAAACATGTCATTGTCAGTGTGTATTAACAATATTTCAGCTGGCAAAATAATATTGTTGACTCACCCAAACTTACTTTGATGAACATATATGTTTAGTATTCTACAGTTCGACAGTACCGTGAGCCAAGCCGACATTGACGCTGACACTTTGGCTCACAGCGTTGTGCAGTTCATTCTCTCCCCGGCCGTGTGACCGCCTGCTGCACTTTGAGAACCGGATACCAGTGAGAAGGAGAACATCTGCTCCGAATGAGGAGGAGAGAGTCGGCCGATGCGACTCAGTTTGAGTTCATATCATGAGCGTGCCGTGCATGTGCACGCTGTTCGTGCACACGTCTAGCACTAACACTAACACCATTTCCTTCTCTGCCTACACACACACACACACACACTCAACTACAGTGATGTAGTGTGTTACACTGCTACAAGCACACACACATTTCTCCCTTGGTTTTATTTAATGATAAACACTACCTTTGTTAATAACCAGTGCAGGAAGCAGGCGGGGGATTTAAATTAGTACTCAACAGCTGCTGCAATACTTTTGAAGCATTACTCATCTGATGCTATTGATTTTTGTTGTTGTTTGAGCTCTTACAACATTTCTGAAGGGCTTTGTAATGGCAAAAACTCTGTGCGATCATTGATTATATTAAGGGGTTTAAAAGGAGTTGGTGAACTGCACCTCCTATTTCATATTGAATGAAGAGAGAAAAAGGTCATTTGGAACCATTCCTTATGTCGTCGGCCATCCTTTGACCTTCAACCACGACGTAATAATATTCCCGAGCGATGCGATCATACGCGTTAATAGGTAAACTCTGAAGTCCCCTTTCTTCCAAATGGATGTATCACATATCGCGTTTCTGGATGAAAACCGTTAACGGGCAGTCAAATGAATTGTGGCTCAATTTTGCGAGTGCAGGGGGAGGTGTGCGGCGCGGCAGAGATAAGAGAGTTAGCGGCGCTGGCGATTGGAGGAGACGTTCACACAGTCACCGTCTGCTGGGCCGGAGAGGACCAGATAAGGACGATAGCTCTCAGGGCCTCCAAGGCTCAACTCGTCTGCCTCAGACTTGTTGGATCTCAACGGGTTTGCCTTCGAGTGTATTAGATATTTGCAACTGACTGACATTCAAAGTGGCTGGAATTGAGAGTCTCTTCCCCTTTTTTGGATTTCTCTGACTATTCATGGATGGAGTTTCTGCAGGCATGGAAGAATATGCAGCCAGGCACTTCCCAGCAGTTGTATGCTGGTCCACACCCTCACATCAAACCTGTATGTCCCACAGAAGGTGATAGGAGGCCATTGTAGGGGGGAAATACTGCTTCTTATATCACTTAAAACATGTTTAATTGCTTATCTACTTTTTCATTGCTATCATTTAAAAAGGTAGGGTTGGTCATCTTCTGCTTCCTTCTATTTAATGAGATTATCTCTGAATTCCAACAGTAATCAATAAATCAAATGCTCTGGCAAAAAGAAAGACAAAACAATCTGTTGGAGCAGCACCAGCTCAATAACACGATTAGACGGGATAACTGTAAATGGACCACTCAAATATCATCATTCACCCATTCACACACACACACTGATGGCAGGAGGGCTATCATGTACTATGTGAACTAGTCCATGCACACACACTCACACACTGATGGCAGGGGGGCTATCATGTACTATGTGAACTAGTCCATGCACACACACTCACACACTGATGGCAGGGGGGCTATCATGTACTATGTGAACTAGTCCATGCACACACACTCACACACTGATGGCAGGGGGGCTATCATGTACTATGTGAACTAGTCCATGCACACACACTCACACACTGATGGCAGGAGGGCTATCTTGTACTATGTGAACTAGTCCATGCACACACACTCACACACCATCGCATCACACGGCCTAAAGAGCAATTTGGGGTTAAGTGTCTTGCGAGTTTCTCCAGATTACCAACCCGAGCTTTAAGGACACTTCCATTCCAGTAGAAAAAAGGAAGAGCAGGTGAACCCAGTAAAGAATTACTGGGAGTGACTGGGAGAACTGTGTATTGACTTGTTGTATTACTGTTTACTTGTACTCCTTTATTGTGCCAACTCATTTAAACAGGACATTTAGTCAAACCCTGTTTTATGGCACCTCATCGTCTTCTGATGTGTCACTGAGTCGTCTAATTCTGTCTTCACAGATACATCCAGCAACAACTTCAAAGGCAATCCACCGTGTGCAACAATAAGTGCGACAAAATAACACCATTCACACAGGAAAAACTCTCAACATTAGAAAACAAATCGGAAAACATATATTGCAAAGTTCAAAAGACAAACATGAGAGAGAAGTACTCCTGATAGAAAAAAAAATGCTACAAATACTAAAAAGCATGGAGAAGTCAAAACACTCATAAGTGAAATGAAATACGTGACATATAAAAATGCAGAACACATACAAAAATGAAGTTGTTGTTGCCAATAATGATTCTTATGAAGGGAGATGCCCGGGGCCATATGAAATAACTTCTGTAGTATGAAGTGGACTTTTTAAATGATCCCCAACACCTTTTTTTGACGGCTGCTTGATGATGTTTCGTGTCTCCGGATCCTCTCAAGGACAGACTTTCTCTTCTCTTGTAAAACGGCACAATTCCACACGCTGCCCAGGCAAATGTTTCACTTAGCATTAGAGAGGTGCTTTCATTTGCTTTGGACTAGTTGGTTTATCATTTGCGATAAAGATGAAGTGGGCAACACAAACGAAACTCATTATCATCACGGGCATGTCGCGCTCCGAACCGTCCTCTCCCTTCTCCGCGGGCTATTTGTCTGTTTGCTGCCATCGCTCTCAAGATGGAACGCTCTGCATTAAAAACTGGGCCACCATGGCAGCCTGACAAATGAAGGCAATACCATGTTTGGAGACACCTCGTTCAACAGTTATTGAAGTTGATAACTTAACATTTGCATATAGATAAGGCATTCTTACCTAGACTAAATCTTTAGCATATAAAGTAGAAATGTAGTTTTTTTTCTTCAAGCAGAATAGCACAAAAGCTGGCCTACAATTGGAGGATGAATTGAATGGAAGGTTTCGGTGGCATTCGGAGTTTACTGACGGCAAGAATGTCAGCGTGTCACTTGAGGATGTAATTACAAATGACAAATACTCATTAGGCCTTAAAGAGGACGCTTAAAGTGAGCATTTTCTCTGTTTGAGACAAAGACAATATCTACTGTGCAATTACCTCAGGCTGAATCCAACCCGTAAACACTACTGTTCCAGAATGAATCATGCATGAATCATCTAATAAAGTAATAAGCACACGCAGAGGAAGAATTGGTTCACATGCTGAAAGGGACTCAGTGAACATCCAAATGTTATTATTATTGAAGTTCGTATTTTCAGTCGCAGCCAGTCCCATATTTAGCTAAATACATGTTTCTGTGTGATACTGCTGGTTTAGCTTTTCGTCAGGTCTTCTTGAAACGGGAACTGCCCTTAAATATAAAAATCACTGAGTGGGTTGGTAGGGATGAGGAGCTGATCAGACGCAGCAGGGATACGCCTGGTTAATACCCTGTGAACATGGCACTGGTAATGTACACTGCCTTGTTCCCAGCTGCTAGGGACCAGGACTTTGCCAACCAAGTGAAACTCTGAATGAAATGGAACGTGGACTCGTATCATATAGCATGTCCTACAAAGTACTGCACAGCCTGCTTCAAGTTTCTACCTATCTTTTTTGGACAAATAATGAAGAAAATAAATGAATGTCATAATGAAGATTATACAATTAAACCGTTTTGAATGTCAAACACAGTAGGGTATGCTCTCCTTTTACTTTATTTCTCATTACCGCAGATTACCATCTAATTGACATTTGTATATTTAGAACATGACTATAAAAAGGGATGGAAAGGACAGCTAACATTTATTTACTGAATTTCAAAATATATAGTTAAAAATACAGTTTCAAAATACAGGACAGATGCGTAAAATATTTTTCACATTACTGTACAGATTAAAGTGTTATTCCTGTTCTCCCTCCCAGGGCACCAAATATGGATGTTTAGGCCATGGCCCACGGAGTCTTGATACCGACACACAAGGCACCCTTCATCGTCTAATTAGAGCACCGGGCTTACAACTAAGTCCAATGGGATCCAGTCATGTGATCTTTAAAGTCATGTGGTCATTAGAGTCATGTGATCGATACTGTCATGTGTATTAGGCTCGTTGGAGATGAGCTGCATAGAATCGATCGCGCACAATGCATGCCGGTTAGATTTGATCCCGACTTGCGAGTTCTTAGAGCCATGTGCCGCAGTTGCTCTCCCCCGACTGCATAACCCAATGCATGGTGGGAAACGCCGAGCTGATTGGCTCTTAGATTTGAGAACACACACCCCGTGTAGTAGAAAATCCTATTTTTCTGTGTAGTTTTATTACTTAATGCTCGATTGTTGTTGTCTCAGGTTTAATCTAAAAACACAGCTTGCGATCAATAAGGTCATGTGATCGATACGGTCATGTGGTATTTACGGTCATGTGAGCACTACGGTCATGTGATCAATAAGGTTATGTGATCTCTATGGTCGTGTGATCGATACATTCATGTGATCAATAAGGTTATGTGGTCGATACGGTCATGTGATCAATAAGGTTATGTGGTCGCTACGGTCATGTGGTCGATACGGTCATGTGATCAATAAGGTTATGTGATCGCTACGGTCATGTGATCAATAAGGTTATGTGGTCGCTACGGTCATGTGATCAATAAGGTTATGTGATCGCTACAGTCATGTGATCGATAAGGTCATGCATGATTGTGGTCGTTGACTAAAACCAGTCATGTAATACCTGTCACATGTTTATAAATGGTTAAAAAGTAGCATGTAAACATTATAAACTGTGATCTATGAGATGGTCTTAAAGGACCATCTCAACCATTTATTATTTCTGTCCCCATCTAAAGCCAATGTTTTCCTTATTAAAGTAAAGTTCTCGCTAATAAAACATCCCTCTATGGTTTGTCCTTTTTCCAGGTATGTTGTCGGAGTGGAACACATTTAACACGGCTGTAGTAACACTCTGACCTTGTCAAGAGGCTTCGTGCATTCTGACTTTAAACTGCTGACCAAGATACAAATTATGCCGAAGTAAGTAATAAGTAGTGTGTAACCAAACATGTCGATGTGCTCTCTCCAAAAAGAAGCATTTCCTTGGGTTGAACTTTGAACATTGTTGTATTTTTGTGAAAACCTCCGCGTGTCGGTTATGGCATCACAAACCAAGCGACAGTATTTGGTGAGTCGGCGGTGAGAACGGTTTGTTAAAATATGTCAATGCATATGTTACGAATAAAAGAGTTGACATGGTGTGTTCTGCAGGTGCTAGACAGAGGGCCAGTGACAGCTGACTGGGCCAGCAAGAAAAACCCATTTAACATAGAGTGTGCATAATATTCTCCCTCAATATTAAACATAGTAGGACTTTTCTGATTACAATGCGCATTGAATAATTAACAAACTAATTAACGCGCATTGAAAAAAAAAAGAAGAAAGAGCTGAAGTGACATTGTTGTTTTGTCGTTTCAAGATGTCACAGAGAAAAGTAAAAGTCAACATTTCTGCACACTGCTTGGAGAGCCTTTCTCTGACTTAACTGTTTAATAGTTTCAATACAGGCCCTCGACATCTAGCCTGTGAGCTGAGTGTCTGGGGCAGCAAACAGGACTGGGAAAGGACCAGTTTAAACAGATACAACGGACACTAGAATTACAGAGTTTTCAGAGTTACAATGCAAACTAAGAACCACAGATTGATCTAATTTATTTCCAGTTGTGTCGACTCTTTTTTTCTGGGTCAAAAACCAACCACTCACGGGCAGAGTAACATTAAATGTCATGTGGAATATAAAAATAGAAGCTACCACAAGCTCTGGTCCAGCGCCGACATGCGTCGCCACCCGACAGAGCAGAAGCCTCTTTTTTGGGTTGGCGTGCTCTCAGTGGAAGTCATCAGTGCAGATAATATAAGGTACATGTTGGATGGGTGAGTCAGATAATACAGTATCAAACAATCTTTATGGACCTCTGTTATTAATCATTTTAATACCTCTGTTCATAATAGCTGATCTTACTGATCTGGTTTCTAAAATAACCTTTGAGTGCTTTAAATGGTTAACCACCGAGTATATCACACGTGTTCATACCAGTTTAGCCTGAATTGCAATTCATGGATGTCTGTGAAATCCTCTCGTTCTTTTGTTTTTACCAATAACAATCTTAGTGAGCAGTACAAGATGTGGGAGGCCTGTGTTTGAAATGTGTGTGCCACTTTGGTCAGCGCATGCAGGTCACACACAGGTGCATTGCCTCTCTTACCCGCCTGCTCTTTCATCGCTGTGATATGTTGAAAGGTCAAGGAAACATTTTCTCTTCAGTTCTTGTGATGTCTTTTTTTTTTTCTTTTTTTTTTGCTGAACACATCAAAGAGTATAACCAACTGTGCTGTTTGCCTTAAAGTATTTTTACGGACAGTTTGATTCCTTTTCACTAGAAAAAAATGTAATCGTATGACATATATTTGATATTGTAACGTGTGGGTCAAACCGCTGTTCTCTGTGATGGTGGACAGAAGCAACTTTAAAGAGCCTCCTTTCAAGTCTACCTCGGCAGAGTATACGTGTGTCCCCAACTGAAATACATTTGTGAATGTGTGCTGCATTACAAAGGGTTATATTTTTCTATCCATTCCCTGACGTGGTGGTAGAAAGCACTCTCCCTAGCTACTTCCTCCACCTTCTGGGGGATCCCAAGGTTCTCCTAAGCCAGATTGGACATGTTATCCCTCCAGCGTGCTGCCGAAGGGCTCCTGCTAAAATATACTGGCTGCTGATATCCTTGACGTGCTTGGAAGCTCAGTACAAAGAAATTCATCCGAACATTCTTATTCCGATTCCCAAACCGCCTTAGATCGCTCATTTCAATGTTGAGGACCAGTGAACTTTGAGCACCTTACCTTGTCCCTGAGACTGGGCCCAGACTCCCTGTAAAAGGTATACAGCTTTAGAACTTTTACTGATGGCTGGTGCACCAAAGTAGTGGTTCTCACTTCCTGTGAGCACACAGTAGTTTACCCCCTTAACTATTAGGGGGTAAATTACCAGGTTTAGAGCATAGGGCTCAATTGGACTGACCTAAAATGTATACCCTATCTGAGCCACTGAGTGGCTGCAGTGCGTCCCCAAACTAAAATCGGGAAAGGAGCACTAAGAAAGCTAGTGTGGTATAATGAGCCGACCCGGGAACGCTGGTCTTATTTTACGGCTAGCCTCTAAAAGGTTAGCCCGGCCCAATTAATTCTTCTAGTTAAAAAGGTCAGGGCTCTGTGTTAAAGGGCTAGGGAAAAGCTATACAAGGGCCTTTCATTGCCACCTCATTACTTAGGCTTCATCATGCTTCATTATAAAGTCATAGACATTGTTTAAACATGATTGGAGGGAGCCAAGAGGCGGGCTCAGGCTTCAGTAAAAAGCTAACACAAACTTTGAGATTTGTCCCTACTGTAGTAGAGCTTTCTTACATGATTGGGCAAATCGTTGGGCCTAATCCTGACCACCTGCAATGTCCTACCAGGAGACACTCACTAACATCAAAGTATGGCAGAACAGCAACATTGAGTAAGATCAATCTTCAATCAATCATCAATCTCATCTTCAGACGGATTAAACAAAAATCCAATCAGCTCACATAGTTAACAGAGCGGTCCAAAACATGCCACACTTCAGTACAGGCAAAGCATGGGCTCCAGCAGGGCCCAGGAGGCCTCATACAGTAATAACATTTCGGGGAGTTTTTCCTCATCCGATGTGAGGTCCTGGGACAAGGATTTCGTATGTGTACAGATTATAAAGGGGAATTTGTAATTTGTGATATTGGGCTGTACAAAATAAACTGAATTGAATTGAACATGCATATCAATAGAATGTGCATGTTATTACTATTGTGCTCAATTTGTGAATCAAATATATCCATTTGGTATTTGCATCTTGTATCTGAGAATCATTTATATAAATTATGCCCAGGGGTTGAGATGCTACTCTTGTTTACTGCATCAGCAGTGCTTCTGGATGCTGCTCTTTTATAGACTTTGAGGACTATGAGGGTAGAGTCAAATCAAAACGTCCCAAAAGCAATCTTAATTGTTCCCTATCCCCAGCCCCAAATGTAAGGCCTAGACTATACCTGTAGGCCAGGAATAACCCTGAACTCAATTGGAAACAAAACAAAGTTTTGTCCTTCTCATTTCCCTCCCATGGAAACGAGCACAGCAGAACCCTCGTACACACACATTCATTCAATATAATGTGTGTAGACACCTGAGGAGACAGGAGACGTGTGCAGATCAAGAGCCAGAACCTGAGATAATCAAGACTGATCCCTCAGCCGTCTGTGAAAATGAATCCATCCCTTTTCAACCACAATGAAAATCCCTGCTGTGCACTCTCAGAGCTTTGCTATCAAAGACCATATTAAAATCATTAATGCAAGGCGAAATTGGATGGAAAGTTCTGCAAATTGGTTAATACGTTGTTCCAAATCAGAATAAATGTACGTACCAAAAAAGTTATATATTGATTTAGCATATTTTTGGCTGAAGGAATAGCGATTATTCAAAAACTGGATCCGCTATATCATGCATAGATACAGGGAGATCTGTTTCCTTTTGTCACCATGAATTGCCCTGCTGCAAACCACAGAGTGAACCAAATTAAAGGCAGATCAGAGGTGCAATCCTAAGCAGTTAATTACACAAGCTGCCTGAGGAAGGTGAGGCGGAAGCGGCCCTGCCAAATCCTCTGCACTGCTTGACACCTACCTTCTTACCACGATAATTAGCCAGCGCTGCTTAGTGACAGAGAGTGGAGTGCAGGCGGTACAGCACAAGACCAGCGAGGTGGTGGCGGAACACAAGGCTCGGAGCGTTTGGGCTCCCGTCTGCACCAGCAATGAGATATGTTATGTACTACCGTGAAATGAACCCCTTGTTTATCTGAAATGTATTTGTATCAACTCTGCTCCAGAGAACGCCATTTGATGACGATATTAAAGCTTTGTATATCTCAGTTTTAGAATGACTTTTTTGTGCTCAACTGACTGAAACATTCAGGATTGGTTTCCCATGTAAGGATGGCTTTTCCCAGTAAGCTTGGTTTTGGTCATTTGCAGGTCAAAAGGTGTCGAGGTAAAAACAGTTGGTTGCTGGTCTCTGGTGTCTCGACACGCCACTGTCCTATTCCTGGCATTGATCACATTCCAACTACTTGACTCAAACTTATTTCTGTGCCGTGTTTCCGATGTGTGCTAACTCAGCGGTTCCAGAACGAATGAATGAATGAAAATGATTGATCATCAAGAACTGAAAGATGTTTTATTTAGAACATTTACAGAATACATCTGTCTGTACCTCT
This sequence comes from Cyclopterus lumpus, assembly GCF_009769545.1. NCBI lineage: Eukaryota > Metazoa > Chordata > Actinopteri > Perciformes > Cyclopteridae > Cyclopterus > Cyclopterus lumpus. The sequence goes on along the minus strand of NC_046966.1, from coordinate 2,514,979 downwards.
TGACGTCACGTGATATGTTACCCCAAAACTAAAAGCTAGCAACATTCTTTGTAGAGCTTCTTTGGAACGGAGAAAAGGTCCAATGAGGAGAACGAAGAAGAAGAGACTACGCCCCGCAAGAAAAAGAAAGCTGCATTTAAAATAGGGGTACCGCTACAGGTGATTCTCACTCACCACGCATTCGCTCTGCATAATATGTGGCGTAATGTTGAGTTCAATTTTTTTATGCACGTTATATATTTATGCTAAATAACATGATGCTACGCATATATTATATTACAGATTGTATATTAGGTGTTGCTCAGCAATGTGTTACTGCCCGACACCCATATACAAACTTACCAATACGCTTTCAACCCCTCATGCTAACTAAACGGCAGCTGAATTCAGGCTCAGCGCCCAGTCTCACGCTAATATGCTCCGACGTTACAGTCAGTCAGCGTTAATAACGTCTTCGTAACTAACGACAGAACAGAGTCCCCGCCACGTGTCAGTGTACCGTCTTGGCAGCACAGTTGCGTTAATATTTCATGGTTTGCATATGCATAGCAGGAGGAGCAGATTTCAGAGCGGGGTTTGGAGTTCCTCGTGTTTTCTTTTCCAAACTTTCACATTTTTCTGCTTCTTTTAATGATCAGTGGCATGCACACGTTCCCATGCACGGAGTGCGTTAATGCTACTGTGAATGCACACACATGCACAGCCTTGTCCTAAGAACTGCAATGAATCACAGGCTTTCCTTCCTTCCTTTAAGGGGGGGGGGTGGGGGGGTGGGAGGGCTTTTAGATAGATTGGCCTGTGAAAAAATATTGAATGGTGAGAAATTGATAATTAGCTTTCCCCCCCACCCGGCTCCGGCCACTTCCTCAGACCAGCGGTGACTGCTTTAATCTCCCTCCTAGTCTCAGGCCTCCCGCTGGTCCTAACGGCTCGGAGCATTTAAATTAGATGGACTCACGTGACGGAGGAGCTCAGGTGGAAAGAAAGACGCTGTTCTTTTTCATAGGGGGGAGCCAGGGCTCAATGTTTTCAGCTAAACAAATCAACTTCCACGACTCTCCTGTTTTCCATGACTGAGACACGGTTGCGGTGACAAACACCAGACATATCAACACGTGGCAACACAAACCTCCTCTCTGGCTACAGCAGGTGTCTCCAGACCAGCGTCCCCGCCACAGCTACAATAATTCTAGCAGATCATCATGATATTATTTCTTCATTTAATTTCAACAACTATTTTTTTTTTCTCATCCGCTGCCCACCTGCATTTAGGTCATTCCATCCTCAGTTTTTGAGTGCAGGATATTTTATCTCAAGTGTGTAACTTTGCCATAGTATGAGTGTGGGCGAGTGACAGATGATGAGTCCCGGACATGAAATATGCCAGAAAGCTGAATGATGTAATAGACGCTGCCTCGTCACTAGTTATGATAATATTTGTAAGTAGCCACCGGCCACAGTTATTCCATCCAGTCCAACCTGCAGACAGCCAGACTAATTGACACGTAACCCCAGACCCATTCCAGACCTATTCCAGACTCATTCCAGACCCATTCCAGACTCATTCCAGACTCATTCCAGACTCATTCCAGACTCATTCCAGACCCATTCCAGACCATTCCAGACTCATTCCAGACTATTCCAGACCATTCCAGACCCATTCCAGACTCATTCCAGACTCATTCCAGACTCATTCCAGACTCATTCCAGACTCATTCCAGACCCATTCAAGACCCATTCCAGACTATTCAAGACCCATTCCAGACCATTCCAGACCCATTCCAGACCCATTCCAGACTCATTCCAGACCATTCCAGACTCATTCCAGACCCATTCCAGACCATTCCAGACTCATTCCAGACCATTCCAGACTCATTCCAGACCCATTCCAGACCCATTCCAGACCCATTCCAGACCCATACCAGACTCATTCCAGACCATTCCAGACCCATTCCAGACTCATTCCAGACCATTCCAGACTCATTCCAGACTCTTTCCAGACCATTCCAGACTCATTCCAGACCCATTCAAGACCCATTCCAGACTATTCAAGACCCATTCCAGACTCATTCCAGACCATTCCAGACTCATTCCAGACCCATTCCAGACCATTCCAGACTCATTCCAGACCATTCCAGACTAATTCCAGACCCATTCCAGACCCATTCCAGACCCATTCCAGACCCATACCAGACTCATTCCAGACCATTCCAGACCCATTCCAGACTCATTCCAGACCATTCCAGACTCATTCCAGACTCTTTCCAGACCATTCCAGACTCATTCCAGACCCATTCCAGACCCATTCCAGACCCATTCCAGACCCATTCCAAACTCATTCCAGACCCATTCCAGACTCATTCCAGACCCATTCCAGACTCTTTCCAGACCATTCCAGACTCATTCCAAACCCATTCCAGACCCATTCCAGACCCATTCCAGACTCATTCCAGACCATTCCAGACCCATTCCAGACTCATTCCAGACTCTTTCCAGACCATTCCAGACTCATTCCAAACCCATTCCAGACCCATTCCAGACCCATTCCAGACTCATTCCAGACCATTCCAGACCCATTCCAGACCATTCCAGACCCATTCTCCTCCCACTCTGTTACCACTCCGGTTCCAGTCGGCGTTCTTCTGCTCTCTGCCAGAAACGTGTGTCGAAGCCTGCAGAAGGACACCAGCCATCTCAATGAAATGGGGGAGGGTTTACTGTGGCTGCCTCTCTCTTTTGGTTGCCCCTCCATCTCTGTTCTTGAGTCAAAAGGCGGAGGCTTGAAAAGGTGCACCGTGTCTCTCCAGCTCGCTCAAGCAGCCACTATGAGGTGCTTCCCACTTCACAACAGCATTACACATCTATTATTCAGAGGCACTGAAATAAAGCAGTTTGCCTCCTCGATCTCTTAAGGAGGAAAGAGAATTGCAAATGAGAGGGCACAGAAGTGGTGACGATTCCAATGCGTGTGCAATTAAAATTAAAAACATCTCTTGTAAAAGATTCAAAAGGAGAAGGAGAAGAAAAAAAAGTCACAGCCACAGTCAGTAAAGTCTCCTGGCCTTTTTCTGTAGATCAGATGTAAGAATTGGATTATTCCTATTCATGTTGCACTTTGTCTTTGAATTAATGATTCACATTCTCGTTATCAACGCAGCAGGTGGTGTTAAAGCGGCCTTCACTGGCACTAAGGGAACCGCAGCTTTCACTATAATGATAATGCTGAGAAATGTGTTGGAACACCGCCAACAACATGCAGCTCTCACAAACTATAATAATCTTCATTTAAAATACTCAACACCTCAGATTTCTGGCAAAAGAAAACATTGCAATCAAAACTTTGTCAATTCTTGCATCACAACTTTCCAAACATGCACCAAATAATGATGCACATCCACTCACTTATCATGAGTTGTTGTTAATAACTGAAAACACAAATGCAACGTGTTCATTCTCAGTACTCATATCCTCATAACAGCATCAGGCACAATTCCTTTAACTGACGATGACATGAACATGGTTCCTGTATTTTACTGTAAACTAAATCCACTGTATTGTCCTCCATTGTTGTGCACACCTGATTTACATTGTGATTGTGATTTCTAATTGATCTGATTGGTTAGAGGTGTTTTCACAGGTGCATTCTGGGTGCAGATGATGAGTAATTGAGTTTGGGATTTCAATGGCAGTGTTTAGCAAAACAACAGCCAAGCTTTTAGTGTTGAATGATGAGTCTAATGGAGATAACTGTGTGTCGTTATTTCCAAAAAAGTGTGCTCTATGAATTAGTGCTGTCAGCGATTGTGCCACAAGTACCAGTTTGTGTCTTAACAATTGAAAAATATAGTCTTTTAAAATGATATAGTCTGGGTTTGATTTCTCTAAAATATTGTTTGAGTAAAATACATGAATATAATGAGCAAATGCACAAGACCATGGCTTTGCTTTAGTGAACCCTCTGAAGGAAGGAGATGAGGGAAACTCTGGTTTCAGTTCCAGAAAGAGAGCTGGGACCATGTCAGCTGTCCCTGATCGATTATAATTCCTACAACACTGGAGATTATGTTATTATTGAACGTCGTTTAAAAAAATAAATGAAATAGGCTGAATGTGTTTTATCATGTCAGTGACTGTTTAAAATGACTATATTTGTTGAAGTAGGTGAAACATGTTCAACCAAGATTTATGGTATTGTATTTGAACCTTTACAGGTTTTTTTTAGACGATAACATGATTTTGAAAATGTTGTCAAAACAAAACACACCTCAGATCTTTTTGCAAATGTAAACACTTCAAAACCACACAATTCATAAAAACCTCAGGTCATCTATCAGCATTTGGCACAAACACACGGGGCATAGGATCTGATCATCTTTGAACCAGTTCCACACTGCCGTGCTCAAAATACATATTTTCTTTTTTAATGAAGTCTGTTTGGCTTTTCAGAGACCTTGCGTACATTAATATATTAACCAAACACAACACACAAGAGTATGTTATAATAATAATAATCCATTTAATTTATATAGTGCTTTTCAAGATACTCAAAGACACTTTACATTATACACCGTAGACACAGCTACGGGGAGCAATGCAGGGTTAAGTGTCTTGCTCAAGGACACATCGACTAGGGCGGGGATTGAACTGCCAACCCCTTGATTGAAAGATGGGCATCTTAACCACTGACCCATAGTCGCCCCACGATATACTGTTATACTGCACACTGCTATTTAGTTATCTCCACAATATACAATCTATAAATACATCATAGAACTTCCAAAAGTGGCATTTTTGACTGAACATTAGAATATAGTATAATATATTATAGTACATAAACAGAGCAAAAACCATTTGTGAAGAAAGTGGTGTTTTTACAGCGTTTACATCCTGATTGATGAGTCAACAATGAAGCTATCAGGTGTTTTTGTACATTGACCAATTGGTACATGGCGCTGACATTTTAAACGGCAGCGTTTTGAAATGACAGACAAGTCATTGGGGGGTTACGTCAGAATCCTGTCAGTTTGGTCCAAAAGTGCCACGCTGAATTGCAAATTGGAGTGCAAAGCAGAAAATATGTGAGACTTGAGCGGAGGTGTTGCTCTCTGGGTGTCAGTCTCAGTAATTGTGTCAAAAATCTGAAAGTACCCATAAGGCTAATACAGTCAATAACTGTAATCATCTCCAACAGGAGATGAGATGGCCATTTATGTGTGTGAATGACTGTGCACCTTTGTGTCCGTCCATGGCTCTCTTGTGCTTTCTCCCCTCCTTCCTTCCTCTTCCTCTTTCTCTTTCTCTCTCCCTCCCTTTTTTTCTCTCCAGGTGCCAACCAGGTAATTGGTTTCCACCTGTGCATGCCAGTCATGCTGCTCTTTGGTTTCCATGGACTTCAAACTGGCCAACCAGCAGAGTGGGGCCCAGAATAAAACTCTTTTGGTTTGGGCCTGTTTAAGCTGTGACTCTGTTGTTAAGAACTCGTTCCGGTTTGTGGTGTTGAGGTTGAGGACAGATTGTACCCTATACATTTTCCACACTTGTTATTCCCTTTTGTCTGGATACCTTGGATCATTGGCCGGTGCCGCGCCTGTATTTGTTTTGGTGAAGCTATTTTTAGATAATCAAGGAAAAGCTGTTTTGTTTTCAGAGAGGAGTCAACCAGGCCAGCACGACCATTTTGTCCCATCCTCTCCCCCAACCTTTTGTTTGAAATAAATCACCTTAATTGTTACTTATCCTCTTGACTCTTTCTTATTATTTGGTTGTCGTGTTATCGCTGTCCACCTATGATCCACAACACCCCGAGAAGGAAGCGTGGGGCTTGGAGTGCGGCAGACTTTGAGACGTGTACCACCATACAGCATCATCCTCCCCAGCCAAACCACCTTGGGCTCACTATGCCAGCTCAAGGGAAGTGAGCTGGCATAGTGAGCATTTCAGCTTGGATCGAGGGTTGTTCCACTACCGAGGACAGTGGAATGGATGCAATGACTCGGGCTGATCCTGTTTTGTGTCTGTGATCAAACGTAAAAAGTTGATGTAAAATGTTAAATGACATTATCTGCATTTAAAATTCGCCAGTGTTTTTGTTGACTCACCTCTGGATGCAAATTCAGAGGAGAATACGGTACTCATTTTAGTTTTTCTTGTATGTTAAATGGACTTCAATTGTGTTATGCAACCCAATGTTGAACAATAAAGGAAGCCTGGATCGATACCTGATCAGAAGATGGCGGCATTATCCTGTGTGCACCTAATTTGATTAAACAGATTTGAGATTTGACTAAGTGAAACTATTGGTTCTGTTGGATTGGACAAAGTTAAAGAGGAATGAGTTGCCTCATAAAGAGGTGTTTGGCTCAGCAGCTCTATTGCTGAGCCTGATGACGTCTTGATTTACTGTTGAGCACGATCTGGGGTCTGCTTCAGCATATCAACGCATCGCTGCCTTGCTCGAGGATTTCCTGATCCCGCGTCCCCAACGTATGGATAAATAATGCATCCAGAAAAGGGAGTTACCTGGAATGCCCTGCTCCGATTGAGTAAAGTTGGCCGTTTAGGGGAGCGGCTACCTTGTGAGAACCCTGAGGTGTGAAGATGGATATCCTTATCCACTGATAGGGGAACAAACCCGCCAGCGGCAAGCACAGCTGCGACAGCGACAAGGCACTGACTCAGCCATCGGAGCACCCAGCTGCCTGAACTGCCAGTCTCTATTTAGAATTAAAGCAGTAATCGATACAGCAAACATCCCCCTGCCCCTTATATGCTGCCTGCAACTAAATAGAAGGCTTAAGATCTACAAAAGCTGCATTTTATTGTGTTGAAAGTTAGCACATCCCTACTCATCAGCACAAGGCATTCACTGCATTGATGCCTCGAGGCTACAATTAGTCACATACAACGGAACTGTTCAGGGGTAGATTTATCACCTGTGCTCCTCTTGAATAATAACTCACAAAAGCAATACAAGTAATTAGGCTGCCAGATGGGTAAAGAACAAGTAATTAGTGGTCGACTGATCAAGTGATAAGTAAACAAGGGCGAGACACAATGTGATGGATTTAAGTGATCCGGGATAAGAATCACAACTCGAACCAAAGCTCTGCATGCTAGGCTGGATGTTCAGATGTTCAGCTGGAGATCAGAGATGCTTTATTATACTTTCACTTTGCATTTCAGATTCACTGCTGAGTTTCAATTTAAAAGGTCCCATATTGTAGAAATGAATTTATTATGAAGCAGGTTTAGGTGCTAAATAAATAATGTGAAAGTAGCCCGTATTCTAGAACTGTCCTTATAAACGAGCAACCAGGACTTCCATAAGGTTGTGATGTTCCAACTATTCAGTCATCGCTCAACTCTGTGTAGCTGACGGACAGTTGCTGTGACGATGTCCATCCGGGGAGAGGGATCCTCCTCTGTTGCTCTCCTGAATGTTTCTTCCCTTTTTTCCCTGTCAAAGGTTATTTTTGGGGAGTGTTTCCTGATCCGATGTGAGGTCCTGGGACAGGGATGTCGTATGTGTACAGATTGTAAAGCCCTCTGAGGCAAATTTGTAATTTGTGATATTGGGCTATACAAAATAAACTGAATTGAATTGAATTGAAGATGGCGTCAGAGGACCGGAAAAGAGTGGACCACTCAGAGAGCAGACTGGGCTTCTTCCAGAGGGGGGCTTAAAGACACGTGTGTTTCAAACAGAGGTACATTCAGAGGGACAGTTACCAGTTGTTTTCTTTACATTATAGCATGTTAAACCCAAAAGACAAATTTTAACCTGAAAACGAGGGTGCCGTGCAAGAAGAGACCATTTCAGTCCGCAATAAACGTCATTATAATATGTTGCATATCTATTTAAGACCAATATGTAACAATTATCAGTACATCCTCACAGAAATGTTTTAGCTCTGTTTAACAAACACACAGCCACGACAGTGGTAGCGGCTGAACTCATTAACTTTTTTCTTGTCTATCTTGGTGCTGCAGATAGTGTTCTCTAAAGCTGTTCAGTGCATTGAATTATTAATTAAAACTTTAGTCGTCCTCAATCAATTAAAAAAATAAATTACACTGGTCTGCGGTAGTGCAGACACAACAAGCGTGCAGTGTGAAAGGAATGGCCAATAAATCACAATCACCATTTTATTTGTATTATATCGATTCATTGACTTGTACTTGTAGTATTGGAACTAATAGTGAACATGAATCAATTGTTTCTGATTCAAACCTGAAAGAAACCGGACATGTAAAAGCATATTTTGTACAAAATAATGAGGATTTTATATATATAAAGAGAATATATACTGTTTATTTTGTGTCCAGTTTACCAGTATTAGTGACAAAGTTGATTCTTTATTCAATTTAAAGTAACTCACCTCTTTTAAATCAACAAAAACTGTCCAATAAAATTACTCAGTATCAATTTTTACGTGGCCAGGTCCATCCATCACTTTCACCCAGAGCAAGACATCCTAACTAACTGATGATGATGAGAATGACGATACACTGAAATGTGACAATAATGATGCTGAGTGGCAAACCCTCAATTTATGACAAAAAATGAAAGACTGACAAAAGAATAAGATTACCATTCTGACCATCGAAGCTAAGTTATTACATTATGACTCTTCTTCGGGTAAAGGTGATATCTGCCTTCTTTAAGAAAAACTGAGAGGAGCACACTTTGAACTTTAAAACATTATTCCTTTAATAATGACATGAATGTATATCCCTTAACTTTATAAAAATGGTTACACCTGTTAATGAAGGAATACAGGAACCTGAATTTTGATGCTAAATAACATGTCCCTTAATTGATATGTAATGCTGAGCTAACATATGTTGACCTCCTCTCTCCCATTAACAGATTCCACATTTATTGTTGATCTTGTATTAACATTTTATAATTTAAATTCTCATGCTAATAAGTAAATAATCATAAGCTTTAGATCAAACCTTAAATGGGCTTATCCTTTTATACTAATCACTCAGTTAAGAACATAACTATATATTTAACTTTTAATACATTGTGTTATGCATTTGATCTAACCTTTGTTTTGTAATAATCACAATTCCTCTCTCAATACAGTGTTCTTTCATACATTAATTGTGCAAAAGAAACAACCATGGATTAATTATAATATTTTGGGCAATCCACATAACCTTTACTTCTGCACCATCACCAAACACATTGGAAATATGTTTGGTAAACCTCGAAAAGTGGAGCAAGTTGTAAACAAAACACTGAGTCTTTATTATCTCAGCCGGGCGCAAGCTCTGAGAGGATTGTGTGTGTGTGTGTGTGTGTGCCTGTCATTGGCTAATCTCCCATACTCCTGGACCCATCAGCCTGATATTTATAACTGTATGCTCAAAGACCTCTTGTGGTTGAGGGGATTCACACTTTTTTAAAAGGTATTTTATTGACTTTTTCACTGTTATTGACTGAGTCCTCACTCTTCCCAACCGGCCAGTGGAGGCCACAAGTGATCCTGTCTCCATTATGGATTATGAATCGTCCCCGTCCATATGTGCACTCCTAGGTTAGTGAAGGAGAGAGAGACAGGTGTTGATGAGCAGAGCAGAGGTTAGTTATTTAACATGTAGATACATATACTGTATATTCAGTGCTTGTTTAATAGGCATCAACGTAGCAGTGTTCATGCTCCTATTGTGGAAAGATACATTGAATATGTAACGCTTCAGGACACGCTGTAGTGAGAAGCAGCTGAGACTGCACAGAGACAGATGCAGAGATTAAGTGTAAAGCACGTCTTCATATGCTCGCGTCTGTGGTTGGTATTCATTTAATCAAACAGCAGTGGCTGTTACAGACGCACCTTGTGGAGATCGGCACTCTCCTGAGTGCACCTGTCTAGTTACCTTATCAAGTACATGCAGTTAAAGTGTGGGCAAGGAGATGCCAATGTACACATCGTAGAACCGGAGGCACATGAGCATTGCTCTTGAGTGGTGTTTCTGACCACCTGGTGAATGGGAGTCCAATAGCTAGGATGCTGGGGGCTGGGATGCTGGGAGGCTGGGAGCTGAGAGCTGGGAGCTGGGAGCTGAGAGCTGGGAGCTGGGAGGCTGGGACGCTGGGACGCTGAGAGTCTGGGAGGCTGGGAGCTGAGAGCTGGGACACTGGGGGCAGGAAGCTGGGAGGCTGGGACGCTGGCTGCTGGGAGCTGGGAGCTGGGACGCTGGGGAGCTGAGAGCTGGGAGCTGGGAGGCTGGGACGCTGAGAGCTGAGAGGCTGAGAGGCTGTGAGGCTGGGAGCTGAGAGGCTGAGAGGCTGTGAGGCTGAGAGGCTGAGAGGCTGTGAGGCTGGGAGCTGGGACCTGAGAGGCTGAGAGGCTGGGAGCTGAGAGGCTGGGAGCTGAGAGGCTGGGAACTGGGAGGCTGGGAGCTGAGAGGCTGAGAGGCTGGGGGCTGGGATGCTGGGACGCTGAGAGGCTGGGAGCTGGGCCACTGGGAGCTGGGCCGCTGGGAGCTGAGAGGCTGGGGGCTGAGAGACTGGGAGGCTGGGAGCTGGGAGGAACCCTTCCAACCCCACTTGGAAGGGTTCACCACTCTAATTTCACTGTAACTATGTCTTAGTACAGAAATGGGACTCTCAAGATTGAATGCCAAAAGGTTTTTAAAATTTAGGCAAGTGAACCAACATATGACTGAGGTCCCAGGTGTTGATATCTGTCACACGTCATTTACATTTGAAGGTACTCGTGAGAAGCCTTTATATAGCTCTATCCCACCATTCCTCAGTGAGTTCTACTTGTGCAAGATCATGACATACTGGCACTCATTAGAACACCTGTCAGCTAATCATAATGTGAGATTGAAAGTCCCTGTGATCAGATTTGTAGTCGAAGTCATAGAAATCTTGTAATTGGGAAATGTTTCTTTTGATTTAAGCATCTGCCCATATCAGAAGCTGACAACATGATAGGTTTTGACTGCATCATTAACATTTGGAAGCAAAAGCAAGCAACAGTCTTGTCACAAAACAACATAGAATAAAATAATAAAGACAAAAGCTACTGCATTTCACCATTGATGAACGTCAAGCTAAGCTAAAAACTTACTGTACCCAATGCCTCCCCAAGCAACCTTACCTCATTGTATTTGTACGTTGGTGAGTACATTTGGGCCCCTAAAGAAGCATATGTCAATCCATAACCTGCTATCAAAGAAAAAGGTCGATGACAGTTGCGTGTCCTCTATTAAAGCGTGACCTTTCAGCTCAATGTGCCAGGAAAGCCACAAGAGCCTCATCCAAATGTCACATGTTTCCTGACAGTGCTTGATTCCCTTTGGAGTATTTACTGTGTCCTCCAACTGCATTGATTCATGTCAACTCCTTCTGACTTGTTTACAATTAGTTCTTTGGCCATTGTAACAGGTTCGAGTCTCGGGCAGGCACCAAAGAGGGCAACACACACAATTGTGAGGGCAGTAACAGTTTTTATTTATTTATTTGTCACGCTTCTGGTAGCAACCGATCCGGGCCTCCGCTACCAGCTCTTTCCTCTCCAGCTACTCCTGTTCTTATATGGAACACAAACACACACACAATTGATCCCAGCTGAGGCTCATTTACACATCATGACACTGTTCCCTGAACCACACCCCGCTCCACCCACTCTGCAGCTGAGCCTAGCCACACCCCGCTGCCACAGCCATATGCATGTGTTTGCACAGCTAAGGTTAAGAAATAGTTCCCGTTGGTTTCTTTAAGTGAATATCCTGATTTATTTGGAAATATTTGAGTATTTATTATTATGGCAAACTCAATTTGACCAGTCATCTCATACAGGGAAAATCCAACCCTGGAGGGTTGATTTGCTCTTATCAGTTTGCAGCAGGAAAATGGTGTTTGTTAAAACACATTTTCCAAACAAATAACCTCTTGCATTTGTGTGAATAACCATCAACAAAAGTTTGCTGATCCGGCGAGCAGTCGGACTTACCCTCAGGATGATCAGATTCCCAGCGGTCTGTGCAATAGACTGCATATAAGAAGTGGACGTTTTTATTGCGTCGTCCCCCATTGGTTGTGGACTGCCGCTTTGAAACCTTGAGTTTGGCGTTCTCGCCATCGCAATCTTGGATTACGCCGTCACCTTCTGAGTTTGTTTTACAACAGATGACCATCTTTGAATGGCGGTATATGGCTCTGATCGGGAAGAGACATGTCAATCACAAGTTAGCCCCACCCTAAAGCATGGTCTGTTTGACTGTAAATGGACCATCATTTACAGAATGAACACCACACTGTATTGATGAACTCATGAAACTAGAGATTGCAGTATATTCTAATCTTTGTCTGCAACTGTTCAGAAATACTTAGAATTAGAATGTGAATGTTATGAATAAAGCGTTGAACTATTCAATATAACCCTGAAGACAAAAGTACATTTGATGCTCCTTTCACAGCCTGTTACAACCATTCCACGGTAACAGTGAAAGTAGTGTTGTCACTGTCTTTGGCAAGCAACCATATTCCTCTGTTTAACACATTCTACACAAAATCCAACAAATGTTTTTTTATTCATTACATTTCTTTTACTTTTTAAAGCTCATGGTTATTGCCAAGTGAAAGATGGTGGTGGCTGCAGCCTCATTCATATAACACATGATACATGTAACTATGTAAGTTACGGATGACCAGTGTAAGTATTTAATAGCTGAATTTCCATAATTGGTGGCAGTCAATTGGTGGATAAATGAAATAAAACTTTTTCCACTGTTGGTTGATTGCTATTTTTCTATCCCATGCTTGCTTGTACTTGCTTTGTTTAATCCAGAAGACATTGCGTAGTGTAGTCATTGTACATATTAAATCAATAATAAAGATTGATTCGTCGTAAACTCAGATTTCTCAATGGACATGGGGGTGGCGTACTCCTTTACTCATGGTTGGTTGGTGTGCAATAAGAATTTTATTATAGACTTTACTTACTCAAGAGCCAAACTTATAATGCTTCACAATACAGCATGTCCAAAGCAGCACAGAAGGATACATTCAAGGTTCGTGGGCCAGAAATGACCGTACAGTTAATGTACAGATATTGTCACTACTTTTCCAGACTCATTGGTTTAATCGGCCTCAGGTGGACAAGACTGCTGCCATCGCCGCCTGCCAGCCGCCCAAGACAAAAAAAGAGGTGAGGCAGTTTTTGGGGCTGGCGGGTTATTACAGGCGCTTCATTCAAGATTTTGCAGAGCTGACCAGCCCCTTGACTGACCTGACCCGGAAAGGTGCCTCAGATCCGGTCCAGTGGACGGAGCAGTGCCTGTTGGCGTTTGAGAAGGTAAAACAGGCTCTCTGTGGGGAACCGCTCCTTCACACACCTAACTTTTCTCTCCCTTTTACTCTGCCGATTGATGCGTCGAACAGATTATAATTCACGGCAAACCAGGAAATGACAATGATGTTGATCTGAAGATGTATGACTACTTTGTTCCTCGGTGCAACATTATACACGAGTGGGCATGTTTTTTATCAATGGAGCCAAACGGCAGAGATGTACATCCAGATGTTGTACGAGCCTTTGTGAACAAAAGAAACGAGCATATGTGAGATCGCCTTATGGAGGACATACAGGACAAAGGCCTCTCCCGTTGGTTCCAGCTCACGGAGGACTTAATGCTGTGGCAGGTCATCAAATAGGTGTGCCGGGCAGAGATGTAATGAAAGCAGGTTAGTCTCCAGACCCCAACCAGAAGGCCAGCTGGCTAACATCACGTTGTTCCACGACCAAGGCCAACCAAAAAAAAGAGCTCGCAGAGATGTGGAAGCAGCAGCCACAAAATGAAGGAATGTGGGAGACGTGTTAAGCCCAAGCACTCGGACAAGAAAAGATGCCCGCTCAAAAGCTGTGAAAGAAATCACAAGACTGCAGTGCTTGGAAGATGAAGGCATCATTAAGAAGGTTACTCAGCCAACAGAATTGTGCGCTGCCATGGTGCCGGTGCTCCAACCCCACGAGTGGGAGGTTGGTTGCTGAGCAGACCTCAGCAAGCTGAACCGAGCAGTGAGGTAGAAGGATGAAAGGAATAATGCCACGGCTTGCCGGGACAAAGATGTGCACATTATTGAATGCAGCAAGCGGGTTCCACCAGATTCCCCCCGCACAATGACCCCAGGTATGCCTTCTGCCGCCTTCCATCTGGGATAATGGCTCCTGAAATTTTCCAAAGGAAAAATGTCTGAAACAGCAGTATGGGCATCACGTGGAAGCCTCCAGGCGTCTGAGCGGCACACGGACAAAATACGGCCAAATCGTTAGATAAGTACCTGTTTGGGCTTTGTAACTCCAGGCAGGTCATAACATCATAACAACAAAGACTTGGACAATGTTCCCATCAGATGCGAAAGGTTGTTAATGAGGCTCATGCGTGTCCACATCATAACTGAATATGAATCAGGACAAAACAGTCATGGCTGAAGCTCTCTTCATGGGGCCCATAGCAGCACTATGGAGATGGCTCTCCCATAATGATGTGGTGGCACATATTGATGCTGTCATGTGCCATAAACCAGCCACCCCCCAGAGGATGCAAAAGATGAAACAAATAATATTTCCTCTTTTTATTCCATGTAACTGTGAACAGGAAGAGAGCCGGACTATAAAGCAAATTTTACTTCTTGGCCGGTGTAATTAAAAATTCTGGGTCTGCCTTAAAGCCAACAATTTATTTATCCACGTGTCAAGTTCAACAACCACCCAAATCCTATTCTTTAAAACAGCATGACATGTTGTGTTTATTATCCAACATGTAACGTCTCCCAGGAGACTTGTAATTCCCAAATAGAGACACTGAGGTCACGTCCTGTTTAATTTTTCAGGTTTGTTTGCTTTTAGCATTCTCTGTAGAATTCCATCTGACAATTAAAAACAGACTGAGACAAGCTGTGTCTTTCATAGGAGGAGTCTAGTATTATTTGGACAACTTTTAGGCTTCAAATAAGTACATACGTAAATGATTTATATGACTAGAATGCTGGCGGCAGTTTGAAAAAACAGCTTTGAATTAGCTATTAGACCTTCTGGTTCGGATGTACAATTTACAGTTAATCTTTTTTATTTTTTATTCAAGAATAAATGAACTACTAATCTAAATGATTTGTCTCCAGCAGAAAGTGGCTTTGAACGTTTTTCTTGTCAACACGATTGTAGTTTGAAGCTCTCTTGATAAATGTTTTACAATCATTAACACCCACACACCCTTTAATCACTTAATGGTATAGGAATATATGACACTTATTACAAGTGCTTCAAATAAAAACAGTTTGGGATGTAAAAGTGCAATGTGATATACTCTAGCTGCTCTTTATAGCTGTGAGATACATCTGTGTGGGTACCTGAGATGTAGATGTACCACTTCCCTTTTTGGTGCAGTGCTTTGCCAACTTACAAAATACATCTTACTTGGATTGATTTGAAAAATTCCATCTGTTTTATCGTTAAAAGGGATTAGTAATTTCCACTCCATTAGTAAGCTACAGTAATTGATGAATGGCATCATCACAAGAGATGAGAACCTTCATTCACTTTCATTAAAAGCTCATTACATGTCTCTATCTGAAATAATTCAGTGCACAGTCTCTGTGTTGATCAAAGTTGCTTAGAGTTTTTCTTGTGTGGCGGTCTGATCGTTCATAGTCCTTTTGAGGAAATACGCTCATCCACTTTAGATGAGAAGAAGAATATCATTCCACTTGTGTTTAATGTGTATACAAATGTTAGTGTAAAAACATATTTATTTTACATTTCTGTGGACACCAGCTTCTGTACACATGACATCTATTGCATCTGTCCATCCAGGGAGAGGGATCCTCCTCTGTTACAAAATAAACTGAATTGAATTGAATTGAATTTATGCGAAGGTTAGGATGCTAATTAGTTGCTGGATCCAGCTTGATATTAACTGAACACATGTAACAGTGGTATCACTTCTCTCATCTATTCCTCAGCAGAGAAGCAAAGACGTGTATTTCTTTAGAATTAAGCTACTGGTGGCCATTTTACATTTAATTAAATTAAATTCAGTTTATTTTGTATAGCCCAATATCACAAATTACAAATTTTCCTCAGAGGGCTTTACAATCTGTACACATACGACATCCCTGTCCCAGGACCTCACATCGAATCAGGAAAAACTCCCCAAAAATAACCTTTGACAGGGAAAAAAGGGAAGAAACCTTCAGGAGAGCAACAGAGGAGGATCCCTCTCCCCGGATGGACAGAAGCAATAGATGTCATGTGTACAGAATGAACAGCATTTACAAAGTTACATAAACACATTACATGAATATGACAATGTATGAATGGAACTCCAATCCATGAAACAGAAGGAGGTAGAGAGGAGGGGGGGCGGGGCGCATCAGCAGGGCCAACGCGCGAGGCCGGTTCACCAGGCATCAGACACCTCCAGGTCCAATGGACCCTATGAGACGTGAAGTCACAAAGACTCCGGGGAGGAAGCAGAGTTAATAAGGTGCAATGGAGAAGAGGAGATAGGTGCTCAGTGTATCCTAAAACATCCCCCAGCAGCCTATAAGCCTATAGCAGCATATCAAGGGGCTCGACCAGGGCAAACCTGATTCAGCCCTAACTATAAGCACTATTAAAGAGGAAAGTCTTAAGTCTACTCTTGAATGAGGTGACTGTGTCTGCCTCCAGGACTGAAAGTAGAAGCTGGTTCCATAAAAGAGGAGCTTGATAACTGAAGGCTCTGGCTCCCATCCTACTTTTTAGGACTCTAGGAACCACAAGTAGCCCCGCATTTAGTGAGCGCAGCTCTCTAGTGGGGCAATATGGTACTACAAGCTCCTTAAGATATGATGGTGCATCACCAATCAAGGCTTTGTAGGTGAGGAGAAGAATTTTAAATGTGATTCTTGATTTTACAGGGATCCAGTGCAGCGCAGCTAATACAGGAGTCATGTGATCTACTCATTGAGGCCAATTCAACCAAAGAGGGATTATTCCTTCACATATTTGTTTAGTTGAATACTTTACGTGCCTATCCCACTAAATGATCTGTTATTTCCAAGACAAGGCTGAAATATAAACTTTAATTAACAATGAAATCATTTTGTCTCCGTCCTGCAGTGTTAAAACAACATCATTATTTATTTGGAGACGTTTGTTTCCATCTGATAAATGTAAGTTAAATATTCACTCTCTTGTAGCTGTTTTTGTCTCTGGCTCTTTAGCTGCTAAATGCTCAGCTGTGTTCACCAGCTAGTCACTAATGGTTCGATGGTCATCTCCACGCTCACCATTCATTGGCTATGTGAGCAAAAAGAGCGATGTGCGCGCTTTAGAGATACAGGAAGTAGTGTGCTGACGAGGTGGACGTGGAGGTAGCGTTAAATCACTTTTATTCGGACATGAATACCTTTGGACGTTACTGAGCACCTAGAATAGGACCGTGTTGAGGTCCAAAAAGCATTGGTACTTCATGCAAATTAGGGGCATTCACAGCGTGACTCGACTTAAGCTAACCAATGATAATCAGAAACCCATTTTTGCTCATTACTGAAAGCGTCCGTCGCATCAGACGCATCCAGCAAAGGTCTGCACGCGTCCGTAGGGACGTACAGCAGGGCAATGATGAAGATCCGCTTTCTTCTTCAGTCCATGGCACAGGATCCTGTATTTATTCCCCACGACTATCGCCCCAATGCTTGAAAGGAAGCCGAGAAAAGGTTCCACTGTGGCTTCCCGTTTCTGCTGCGTCTGTGTTTTTAGAGCTTTTACTCTGAAAACCTTGAGAGCGGTGAGAGTGAAGTGAAGCTCATTAAGCTCCATAGAATCGAGGAGAGCTGCAGATTCAGACGATAATCCTCTCGAGGTTCATCAGGCCGCCACTTTCACATTGTCACTTTTGTTTTCATGGATCGTTTCTATAAAAATACAAAGTATACAATTATATGCGATGCTTCCGGGATATTTCCTCTACACTCATTCCACAACAGACAAGTGTCTGTGTTGTGGAATACAGAGACACCTGTGGATACTAATGCTGTGATGATGGCTTCTGACTGATATCTGATAGGATTGGGAATTTGTTTGAATTCAGACACATAGCCTGAGTATTCCCTCATTGGTGGAGAGTCAATTTGATAGATGAGGGCACAACATTCAACGTCCACTTAGGCATAGCTCACTCATACATACAGACTCATTCACATTTCTCATGTACATTTAAAAAAACAATGTCCCTCAGGTTGTGGCATGTCGATGAATCTTTACGTATTTTATCTGCCTTGTCTTTTTATTTTGTGAGCTCATTAAAAGTCTGTAATACAGACTTACAAAATAAATGTTCCTTATTTCATTGAACAATTTACATTTTAACTTTTTATTCTCTCTCTCTCTCACACACAGTCTACAGTTGGTAACATGGGAATCTGTGTCTATCACACTACTCCAGCCAAGTGTGGACCTCTGTTTCCGGTAATAAATTAAATTGAATAGAAAGTTTAGTTTTAAGGTCTTTCCCAGAAAATGTATTTTTGTTTAATCATTTTATTTCGAAGAAATTGCCTGTGGAGACTTGCATACTTGAATGAAGTCTTCCTCTGCAGTATATGGAAGTCCCCCTCAGTGAACAATACTATCTCTACTCATTCTACCACCTATTGAGTTTGTTTACAACAAAGACTTTATTTACAACTTTATTTCTTCCTTTAAAAAAATAAATAATTTGTATCACAGTGAAATGTTTATGTATTGTTAAAATACATAAACATTTCACTGTGATACAAATGATAGGATATAATCGTGGTCACTTTAATTGAGAATAATAAATGTGTTACCTGCAAATCAGTATTTTCGCTGCATGGACACACACACACACACACACACACACTGCTTCCTGCTTTGATATCACCATGCCATCCGTACTCTTCAGTGCGCGGCATCACCGTATCCCAACACCCCCCCCTCTCTCTTGTATGCCCCTAGGCGCTGCCTTATTTCCCCCAAGGAGTGGTGGAACTCCTTGCCAATTCTTCCTAATCCATCAGTGAGTGTTCTACAACCCCCCAACCCCCCTCCTCCCAGCTCATCGTGCGCCAACACCAGTTTTTTTTCTCACTCACACTGTCAAAACGGACTCTTGCAGCAGAGGAGCAAACCACAACGACAGCAGCAACACATATAAATGATGATCCTATCATCGGTTTCGACTCTGATGAAGACACAGCGGTTTTGAAACGTCTGTTTGCACAATTAGAGGCCTTCAAATCAATCTGTGGGCTCCATTCCCTTCATTTTCCCTAGGAGGTTCTCTGTCCTTGAGCTGAGAACAGGCCCTGTTCCAGAAAACAATGACTTAGGGTGTGTCGGAAATTAGTGGGTGTGCACTACACTCTAAAAAGCCCAACTTCAAATTTGTTGTCCTAACACATTTTTTTAAGTTGAGTCAACAAATACCTTTGAAAAAAGTTGAACTAACTCAAAATGTAAATTTTATTAATAAGGAGTGGAATCCACTGAAAATGTTAAGTTGAGAAAACTTAGTATAGTGGTTTGGGCATCTGCTGAGGTAACTAAGGTAACTGAGGTAACTAAGGCCACTGTGCACGTATGTCAGTAAACACACACGCACTAATATATATATATAAATAATAATATATTAAAAAAATATATATATATATATTTTAAATAATAAAATAAATATAAAAATATTTTATTTAGCCCCTGTTTAAGATACATTGCTTTTTGATACCATTGTTTTAAATAATAAAATTAATATAAAAATATTTTCTTTAGCCCCTGTTTAAGATACATTGATTTTTGACAGACCCCAGCCTACTTTCCACGTGTTCATAACGCCATGTGTAATTTCACGATAACGACCCGCTCGTGTTAGCTAGGTTAGCTAACATGTTGCTGCAGTGCTTCTCCGTTCTTTAGTGTTGGTGGCGTCGAAACTGCCTCTAGTTCACTCATAAGTTACCCGCGCGTAGCATTCAGGTGCACCAGATACCGTCCAGGACCTGGACGGTATCTGGTCGCCCGCAGGGACCACGTGAGTCGCCCGCTAGGCGTGTTCTAAAAATAGAACATATTTTGAGCTTCGTCAAAACGATTTTTATTTTTATCAACCGACCTCAACATGGCGGAGTTTCGCCCCGATGCGACGCACACAGACACGGGCGCGCACACAGGTGAACACACAGTGGACAAATACGTTGCGTGCTTTTCACAATGGGATTTGCTGCTTTAAGCCATCACTATTTTAAGCTATCAGCTATCACTTTTAAAGCAGTTCATGTATTGCAACAGGCTGCAGCCTGGAGCTCCACAAATGGACGTTTTCTCTCTTGAGACACTGCAGTGACGAAGCCTGCACACTTTGTGGTTGTCATTAAAATAAATGAACTGGCTCTCACATCTGCACTCAATCTGTTTTTTTTTTGCAAAAAAATAGCTTATTGTTTTCCCCAATAAGATATTTAGTAGTAACTCAATATTAGTTATTTTTTTGCACGGATATCACTTTATTTTCATTTCTTTTCTTTTTTCCATACCATCATTATTGTGGAAATTGTTAATAATTATTGAGAGGAATAATTAACATTGATATGTGATCAGACAGTCACTTCACATATATTATTATTACTATTATTAAAAGGTGATCTGTGCAACTTGTTCAGGAAGTTTGTATCAAACAAGTAGCCCTTCGTATTATTTTGTACCCTTGAAGTAGCTCTCGGTTTCAAAAAGGTTGGTGAACCCTGGCCCAGGTAATGAAGGAGACCTAAAGCAACACGTAGTTCTTTTGTGCACCACATGTCTTTGTGTTTCTAGTTAGACTCCTTGACCGATGTTTTTCCTTCCCTGATGATAACAGAAAAAACGTGCATAAATAATTATTTAAAATACTCAGCAAAGAGGGATGAAGGGTGTGTTGCTTTTCGTGCTCACCCCCTTCCTTCATCACTCATTGTATTGTTTGTCATTATGATAAAACCATGTTAATGACTTACAAATAGCTCCTTTACACACTTAAGGTAAACATCGTTTGATGTTAGTGAAATCATCTTTTAGATTCTCAGTGTACATTTAAGGTAATAAATCAAGGCAAACTGCTTTTCTGTTTGAGTAAAACGTGTACTATTACTCCTCGGCAATATTTATTGCCTATCTTTGAGCAGCTTTGAAAATAAGGGGATGTGAAGCTGTTAGATTTGCATGCATTTTTGACAATTATGCACATTGTTAACATTTCCTTCTCTTTCCTTGCTTCATAGGATTTGAAAAAGACATCCCAACAACGCTCTCATTGACTCCAAAATGGAAGTGACTTTTTCTCTGCGGAAGAAGGAAATAGTGGATGAAGAACCACTTGTTGCCGATGTCATGGAGAGGTGGCCTGGGTTGTTTTTGCAAGAACAGGTTGTTGTTTTTGTTTTTTGTGTTAACAACATATTTTGCCAAATGTTCTCCCTTCTTTTGAAAGAACCAACAACAAAGGTTTGAATCAATTGTACATAACATGTACATGAAAACTATCACCTTTCTTAGATCTGTGCAGAATTCTTCAGACTGACACGAGTGGACCTGAAGAAGACCTTCCTGTCATCATTGGATACACACACATCGCAACTTATGAAGCTGTACAGATCACGCAGCACATCGCTTGGAAAGGACATGAGGATCCTTCTAGACAACTTTGATGAACAGGTAATCAATAAGTAGGAAGTGAATGTGGAATAACAGGGGTTCTCAATTAGATTTGAACTGGGACCAAAAACTGGGGGACAGACGAGGGGAATTTTCACAACTATGTAGTCTTGACACAATACATCAATTATGAAATGGACTGAATGAATGGAGGCATCTTGTACTGTTATGGTGACACTAATATTAGCGTAGAATTATGTGTAGGTTTGGATATTTGCTGACAAATATGATGTGGTTGCTACTTTCCATTTTTTTTAAGAACTACCAAACTACATGAAATGTGTCTGTCACCAATGTGGTGTTCTACCCCTTCAGGACAAATGCTGGAGTCAGTTTGGCACTTGAGTAAACAGGTCCATGTTTACGCCAACCTAGGAGCAGGAGGCACAACATGTCAGCTTTACAGATTTACAGTCTCAGACAATGCTCAGTGGTCTCAGTCTTGTCGGATATGCATTCAGCCCTCAGCTCTCCGATTATTCGTATTACTTAACAATTGACTAAAAAAAGTACATTTTCCAACCAGCTTATGAAGCCAGCAGACACACCATAGAAACCCTTTTTTTCTTTCTTTTTTTTTTTGCTGTACAATCACTGCAAACTGTTTTTTCAATGTTTCTCTTGCCATGGACTATCTATAGATGCATATCTAGTTAGGAGCACTTGTGAGATTTTATTCCCCCTTTTTTAATTTGAAAAACATGACAAACTATAGTGTGAAATGCTTTTTAAGAAGGTTTAATTAATGAAATAGTAGTAAGGCCATTGAAATTTCAGAGTTGCACCGTGTAACTAAATATTAAAGGCCTATATGGTGTTTTATCACATTGTATTGGGGCAAGAAAACATCAGTCCCAGTTGTTGTGCAGTTGTTTCACGATCCCTGTTCTACACTATGCTTTTGGAGCTGGGAAATATATTAAAATCAATTATATTTTTGCACTTTGAACGGCTTTCGTCTCAACTATGCAAATCATAACATTGGAGCAGAGCATTTACTATCAGATGACCATTTTTAATATTTCAGAGTTTGTCTTATAATATATATAAATACACGTTAATGTAAACAGGTGTATTGTATTATTAGGCTTAACTGACATTTCAAATTGGGGATTTCAGAGATGAAAAGCAAGGGAGCGTTATTGTTTTCACACTTGAGCTATGTCCAAAAATATGGTGCCCATATGTACAGTAGGAACATATGGGTTCATTTAGTTAGCATGCATTTCCGGTCGGCTGTATTCACTACCATGCTGGAAGCATTTTGCCAAATTTATTTGAATAATGCCTTTGTCTTTAATAGTTTGCATTGCATTTTTTGAAAGTGAGACAATTAATTATTTTTTTATTATGTCAAATTTGTAATCTTCAATTTGTATTTTTCAGACGACTGATGTCCTTGCCCACAGAAGGTGTACAGCTCTGCGAGGTCTAACTTTCGTTGTGAAGGAGAAGCCGGATGGCTTGCTGAAGACATGTCTGGTAAGACTAATTTGTCATTAAGGTTGCACATTCAGCAAGAACCCACTAATGCAAACTTTCATCAAACCCTCATTTCTACTTCACTGTTACTTTGTTAATCCATCTAAATATTTTAATAAGTGTAACTTTATAGTTTTTAGTTTTATGTGATATCGCCAATACTGGCAATATTACTGTAGCGTCAAGGTTACAAGTGAGTGTAATGCCTGCATCACATGCATTTTGTAACAGCAATTCTCCTTCAAATTTACTGTCATGGGTTTTGAGAATGATGCATATACACATTTTGTCAGTATTTGAATTATAAAGTTATTCTGTCAGTACATTTTCAAAGTCAAAATACATTTCTGTTGAGCTAATCTTTTTAAAGAAAAAAAAAAAAAAAAAAAACCTACGCACGAATAGCACCCTTTGCCGCTAAAAGTCTTTAGGGGGAGAATCTGGCAGATTTGGGATGATATTGTCCATTGTTTAATGGCAGATTTGCTCCAGTTCAGGTTTTTGTCACTTATTGAATTAAAGGGAGCCTGTACCGTGAGAGCAAATGTTTCCCTGTATTTTGCTCAATTTATTTATTTAATTTAACAGACTATGAAGATTTAAATACTATAATACTAATGTGTAGGAGGTGACTTGTATGAAAGTGGTATATTTTTATTTTTTTTAATCTGCATAAAAATGTATTTTGACTTTTAAATTGTATTGTTACAGAATGGGAAGAAAAAAAATGAAAAAGAGGCGGTGAATATTTATTATAGTCTCTGTATGCTTGTTTTTGTGTAGAATATAGACCCGGAGGAATCTTATGTGAAAGGAGTTGAACTGGGAATACTCACAGTTGTTGAAGATGACGTTGGGACGGTGCGCTCAAGTCCAACAACACTAAGCATCGCCCTGATTATTGAGGAACGGATTGTCCTGAATGATATATGCAACATCCCAACTGCATTTGCCCTTTTGTTTGGACTCATCTATGCTCTCAACCTGGAGTATCCGAAGGACTTCAGGTACACTTTCGAAGTAATTCAAAAGTTGTTCATGAACCTTGGTACCCAGTGCTCTGCCCGGGTTCAGGCCTTAAAAAACAGTTTGCTCAAGTAGCCTGCCATATTTAAACCCTGCTTATGGTCTTGGCTGGATTTTGAGGGGGGTAAGAGTTCCAAAAGGTTTCTGAAGGCCAATGTACAGGTTGCAGTTGTCTTGTTACAGACAATACGTTTTTGATGATGTCCATCCATTGTAAAAGCAATATATGACAAATTGTCCCACTGTTGATAGTGTCCAGTGCCCATAACGATAACCTGATATTGGAATCGGCATTGTTGCTGTGTATGCTCAAGAAAGCATAACTTGTACTAAATTGTCCTTCTGTGTTGTATATATCATATACCATGTTTTTTTTTTTCTTTATGCAGCCATTTTGATTTTTAACGATGTTGACCCTCTGCTGTCTATGTTCAAGTGTTGACACCTGGAATTCATATAGTTATGCAAACAAATGTTTAGTTCTTGTTAATAAACATTTTGTGTTTGAAGAAGTTTGTTTTCTTTAACTGTTGACTTTTCCAAAGAAAACGGTGTACATTTTTAATTAATTTAAATGAAGGCAACGTTGCAAAGAATGTTGAGTGTACTCAACTAATGGGCAGTGAAATTTAGTAACAAAACATTTTAAGTTAAAAGTAAGTTCTCTCAACAAAACATTTTACGTGCTGTTGATGTATGTTTTCAATCTACAAGAACACACAATTTAAAGTTTCTCCAATTTAATATTTTAAGTGTTCTGAACTTAAGTACATGAGTAGATGTAACTATCAAATGCAATATTTTAAGTAGTGTTAACTTAAATACATAAGTAGGTCTGAATAGTAATGTTACGTTTGACAAACTTAAGATATCACTTTGAGTGAACTTCTTATAATAAGTTGACACAACACATTAGCCCTTAGTTGAGTGAACTCAAAAAGGCTTTGCAGCTGGTTGCCTCACTTTTTTAAGTTGACTCAACTTTTTTTTTTTTAGAGTGTAGTAGCTACACAGCGATGACAAATTGGTGAAGAAGTCAAGTTAGTAATGTGTTTTAATGTGAAATGAATGGAGAGGGAGAGGAGGCGAGAGGAGCTCAGTGTATCCTTGCAAGTCCACCAGCAGTCTGAGCCTGCCCAAACTATAAACCTGAGCCAGGCCAAACTATAAACCTGAGCCAGGCCAAACTATAAAACTGAGCCAGCCCAAACTATAAACCTGAGCCAGGCCAAACTATAAACCAGAGCCAGGCCAAACTATAATCCTGAGCCTGCCCAAACTATGAACCTGAGCCAGGCCAAACTATAAACCTGAGCCAGCCCAAACTATAAACCTGAGCCAGGCCAAACTATAAACCTGAGTCAGCCCTAACTATAAAACTCAGCGAGCCCAAACTATAAAACTGAGCCAGGCCTAACTATAAACCTGAGCCAGCCTTTACTATAAGAGTTATCAAAGAGGAAAGTTGTACCTTTCTAACGTGCATTGGTGAAGCCACTTTTTCAAAACTCTTAGTCTTTTATCTTTAAAATTGTAATGACTTTTCAGAGAAAACAGGATTTCATTATAAAAGAGGAATAATAATGTTTCACTTCATTGACTGTTATACAGCATATTTAACAAGAATAAATCAGAAATGCAACAATTTGCTTAAAAATCCTTGATTTTTTATATATCATACTTTAGCAAAATACAAATGAAAAGATTTGAAACAAAAAAGCAAATTCCTGACATTTCAAATCTCTCAGAAAGAGACTATGGTTTACAACATTGATGCGATGAAGACTATGGTTACTGACAGAGACCATCAGTCTTCTGTCCACCAACCTGTCAGCTTCATCCATGTCTTCAAATAAAGCATCATTTTTATACATTTAAATACAGTTAGTGCAGAAATCCGTGAAATTGGCCAGTATTCTGTTTTTATAATTTTAATTTTAATTTGAAATTGAATGCTTTTGAAAAAAAATGAGCTGCAAAGATAAAGTGTTTTGCAGGTGGTGGAGTATGAGAAAAGAGTTCATAGATTTGGTAAATTGTGGTCATTGAATGTAATTTCAGTTTTGACGAATGCATGTTAGCAATAAAAAAAAAAAACTATTCTTAAATATATTGGGGTTGTCTTTAGCATGACGTATGTTAGCCCCAGGTCTGCTATGTATCTAAAGAAAAGAAAAACGCATATTTTTTCAACATCAGAGAGCTTACAAAACAAAATGATGTAACTAGAGAAAAAAACGAAACATTACAAACCGATTTGATTGGATTTGAACAGGGACTGCTTTGGAAAAAAAGGTTGGTGGAATACCACAAAACACAACACTGAAGAGAGAGAAAAGAGAACAGAAGATAAGAATATGTTTATTTAATTTATTTTAGATCATAATATATATATATATATTCTTATCTTATGTTCTTTATATATATATATATATATATATATATATATATATATATATATATATATATATATATATCCTTTAGACAGAGTTTTTGTCCTGGTAAAATGTAAACCTACTCAAGGATGGAGGAAGACTCAGCACCACGGACAGCTCCTCTCTCTCTCTCTCTCTCCCTCTCTCTCCCTCTCCCCCCCTCTCTCTCTCCCTCTCCCCCCCTCTCTCTCTCCCTCTCTCTCGGTCTTTCTTCCGGGCGCACACTCGGCAGCTGGCTGCGATACAGCTCCTCCCTCCCGTGTGGTGGCTTTCCAGACTAAAGATCCTTGGACGTGAACAGTTTCGCTGAAGAGCACTTTCTCCCCTCCAAACAACCCGACGGACAAACGACGCGTCAGTTATTCCACATCGACCTGAGAGAAGGGAGTTAAGGTGTCGGATAAGGTCTCCAGCGGTCTTTCACTCCCCCAAATCTCTGTCAGCGATGGAGACTTGGGCTGGCTTTTGCCCAGGCTTGCACTTATCTCTGGGTATCTGGGTGGTGATAGCCGCTCAAACCCTACACAATGCCAAGGCGGAGATAACTTGCGCATCTTGTGCGTCGCCAGTTCAACTTCACGTGGGAGAATTGGAGCTGGGTATGAGCACTGACCCGAAAGAGGAGCCGGGCACCCTAAAAAACATCCGGATAGAGTTTCGGGAACTCGCGGATACCGACCAAAATACTGGAGTGGACGCCGACCATGAGACAGGCGTTTCTGTGGAGGATGTGCCCCGGTTCCCTCAACACGTCAGTTTAGTTGGAGTTGGCGCAAAGGAAGACGCATCGGGGTCCAGTGAATTAAGTCACCGCGGCAGTGAGAGGGCAGGGGAGCCCGAGAAGAGTGAGGGTGCTGCCCTTCGAAGAGCGAAGAGAAGCGGTCCGGAGTTCTCCGAGTTCAGCGAGAACGGGCGGACCGGCCGGACCGACATGGATGCGGCTGCTCCGGAGGATCGGGGCTCCTTGTTTGAAGGACACAAGCAGGGCAGGTCCGAGTTCAGATGGAACAGGGATGAAGCGAGAGGGAATAACCGGCAGGATGAGCCCAAGCTGACCAGCAGCACTTTCTCTCTGGCAGGGGACTCTGCGCATAACCACGCGGTGGTTTACTGGTCAGGACAGAACAGCAGCGTAAGTAACCCACTTATTGTTGTTGTTGTTGTTGTGGTTGTTGTTGTTGTTTACCTCTACATATTGTGCTGCTTTATTACGAATCCACATTCTGAATGAACAGAGTGATTTGACGCACGGAGCGGAGACTTTGTGCTCCGCGGTGCCGCTGAGTTGTGGTCCGCAGTTAACAGGTGCACTGGAAGCTAGATGCGCTCGGCGCACACGGTTCCCCACATGCCGGAGACTGTGACCGGGATCCCGGTCTCGACCTTTGACTCTTGGAACATTACGCACGAACTCACTCTCTGCAATGGCTTTTCTTTTTCTATTGCATCTATCTATACATCGACACTTGTATCTCTCTGAAAATCGTGCATTTTGGGCATCATATTTAGTTTGTAGTAAATTATAGCCTTAGTAGAAAAATATTTCCGAAATAATTGCACCGGATTTGAGTTATGCGAATCCGTGATTCATCCCTCCCTAATGATGTAAAGGTTTTCATCCGAACTAATTGATTGGGGAAGGAGGAAGTCATGAATTAATGCTCTCCATTGAGCAATCCATATTTTTTTTCAACATTATGCATTTATCATATATATATATATATATATATATATATATATATATATATATATATATATATATATATATATATATATATATAAACACACACTGTAAATATAATATGTATGTGTACAGAAGGACATCATGCAATCTTTTGTGTTCAGGTCAAAGGCAGTATCAACCTGCTGCCTTTGTATGTAAATCCTCACAGTATAAATAGTAGCACTTCCTCGTCTCTAACATGACACTGACCACATGCCGGCCCATTCTGCAAATGTAAACGGATGAAAATCCTTCCCCTCTTACACAAGAGGGTCCTTATAGGAAGAGAATAATGAGACAAGTCATTTACACAACCATGCAAGCTCACAAGGAGCCGATGGGCTCTTCTTTGTGGATTCACAAGCTTAATTTGTTGTTGCGGCTGCTCCTCTTGCTTTATTCCATTTGGAAAAAAAATGAAATTCCCACATATTCAGTTTTGTCCGAGCTGATTATGACATGGTGCATGAACTTGTTTTTTTATCCTGCAGTGAAGACTGAGGCACTGCGAGGGGAACATGTTGGTGTGTGTGTGTGTGTGTGTGTGTGACACTGCATGAGTGTGTGCTGGATGGAGAGGGTGAAGAGGTTATTTCGTGCCGCTGCCCCCTCAGCTTCAAATCTTTAATAATTATCATGAAGACTGAGGCCTTTATTTCAAAGTCTTTTCTTCTTTCGTGGCAAAGCGAGGGAAGTCAGGCCCGGCCCCGAGAGCATCCTCAAGAGAGGAGAGATCTGCTACTTAATCTTCATTGGCCGTTGGTGCTTGTCCTGGTGATGAATGGAGTACAGGGAGATTGAGCTTGAAGTCCTCTAACTTAACTGCAGCAGTAGTCCCGTTGGAGTCAAAGTGAGTGGCTGACTAATGGGGATGACTAGCTGGTTGGATGGATGACCAGCTGCACCTTCCATTGCAGGCTTCGTGGGCCCCTTCATTGGCCATCTGACTGTACATACAGGCCCTCCTTACCAAAATGACAACCACAAGTCCAACAGGATGACTGTGTGTCTTACCAAATAATCAACGGTTAGACATAAATACCACTGTTTCTATTTCAGCAGAGGACTTAAAAAATGCCCAAAATAATAATAATAAATTCATTTAAGGTTATTAAGGTTTTGCTAAGGAAGGAAGTTGGGTTGGTTTGGTGTACAAAGGGTTTGACAGTTATGCTGCATTCACAGCAAAAGCAAAATTATTTTTTCACACAGGTAGGTTACATACAAAATCAATGCAAAGACGCGAATAGACGTGAGCAACGGAAATTATCAAATGGCGCGAGACAAAATTGCGGAATTGTTTTAATATTTAAACCTGGGCCACTCCTCCTCTCCGGCGGTTCTAGCGCAAATCAAGCAAATTATTTGATGTGAACTCAGCATTAGGCCTGTCAAAAGAAACAAATGTAGTTGGACAATATATTTTCCCAGATATAATTGCAATAAACGATACTATTGCCAAATAACAAAGTTTTGACCGCCTTTGTCCCTATCCGAGGACAAGTAGTTTTAATGCCTAAACCCAACAACGACTAAAGAGTTGCCAGATCGGAAATTGCTCAAATGGATCTGTTTTGTAAGACAATGTCATACAGCGTTAGTTAAACGTGTTGTTATTACCACATTTCATTTTGGTAGAAAATGACTGACAGACCTATTACATAGGTGTTATTCATGTGCCCTATTCCACTGACCTTTAGCCAAGATGTCAAACTCCAACTTTGGTCAACCATTCCATTCTTCTCGACTAAATAGTTCTGGACTACATACTTCTGGACTAAATAGTTCTGAACTACATACTTCTGGACTAAATAGTTCTGAACTACATACTTCTGGACTAAATACTTCTGGACTAAATAGTTCTGGACCACACACTTATGGACTACATACTTCTGGACTACATACTTCTGAACTACATACTTCTGGACTAAATAGTTCTGGATTAAATAGTTCTGGACCACACACTTATGGACTACATACGTCTGGACTAAATACTTCTGGACTAAATAGTTCTGGACTAAATAGTTCTGGACTAAATAGTTCTGGACTAAATAGTTCTGGACCACACACTTATGGACTACATACGTCTGGACTAAATACTTCTGGACTAAATACTTC
Organism: Cyclopterus lumpus; assembly: GCF_009769545.1. Taxonomy (NCBI): domain Eukaryota; kingdom Metazoa; phylum Chordata; class Actinopteri; order Perciformes; family Cyclopteridae; genus Cyclopterus; species Cyclopterus lumpus. Next base: position 2,484,485 of record NC_046966.1, on the reverse strand, counting down.
TGGACTAAATAGTTCTGGACTATATAGTTCTGGACCACACACTTATGGACTACATACTTCTGAACTACATACTTCTGAACTACATACTTCTGGACTAAATAGTTCTGGACCACACACTTATGGACTACATACTTCTGAACTACATACTTCTGGACTAAATACTTCTGGACTAAATACTTCTGGACTAAATAGTTCTGGACTAAATAGTTCTGGACTAAATAGTACTGGACCACACACTTATGGACTACATACTTCTGGACTAAATAGTTCTGGACTAAATAGTTCTGGACCACACACTTATGGACTACATACTTCTGAACTACATACTTCTGGAGTACATACTTGGAATATGTGGGCTGACTGCTTTGCGCTCGGTTGACTGCCACTAAATCGGCCATACATTCACAACCTCTTGGGTCCAGAAACTTTCTGCCAGCCTTATTTCGGTCAGATTGGTCGGCCGGGTCTTGTTCTGACTCCCTCTGGGAGGACATGACGCTGCCTTGACGCTGCCTTGACGCTGCCTTGACGCTGCCTTGACGCTGCCTTGACGCTGCCTTGACGCTGCCTTGACGCTGCTGTGGGTTCCCTTGGGGCGGCAGGGGGGAGATGGTGTGTCCTCTGAGGCGTGTACACGAGGCTAATGCACTCTTACTGTCTCTCTGTACCTGCCCAACTAGCGGTCTCTGCGTCTCTGCCTGCCGTTGTATGCCTTCATGTCTCTGCCTCGGGTTCAATGCTTAACCTTAGATTGAACCTAGAATGTAGATGTCACAACGTTGAGACTAACGGTCATTTATTATAATTCATGGGCATAATTCCATTCAAGCATCCCAACAATGAAGTGACCAGTCCCCCCCACCCACCCGAGTTGTCATGAGCAAAAAGGTTCTGTTACTGGCAGCTGGATAATGAAATGGATACTTCAAGTTTGATCTTGAAAACATCCATCTTCTCTAACAGGACCTTGAGATTTCCTCCCAACAGCATCTACAATGAATTATGTTTCCTTATAAAAATATTGACCAACACTATCGACAATTATTGTCAATAGTTCAAGTCTATCATTATTTACACATATTGTAAACATGAGTTCATGGTCTCAATCTGTAATTCCAAGTCTTCCTCAATACAGGATGATGTTCATTGAGTAAATGATGGTTCATTTTTAATCAAATAGACCACAAAGCAGGTTATGCTTTAGGGCGGGGCTACAAGATGATTGACAGGCCGCTACCACGGCGTTGTCAATTCTGGTTTAAAAAAACAAACAGATAGCGACAGCCGAAAACGGCGAACTCGAGGTTTAAAAAAAACACAGCCGTCCACAAAACAATGGGTAACGTCACGGTGACTGCATCCACTTCTTACACAGTCGGTCTTACCGCGGCACGTGGTACTCTCCTCGGAGGGAGGGGGTGGAAAATTAAGACGGCGCCTGTATGAGCTCTACTTGAGTGGTCTTCTATATTCATGAGAACTGGTGCAGGCACAGGTCAGTCGTACGTGGCAAGTCATCAATAGAGCTGTGTGTGTTTTGAAATCCCTTTTGAGGGCCGAAAGAACACATGCAAAAAAACGTCACTTTAAAGCTGACAACCTGGACAACTCTCGCTTTTTTCTTTCTTTCAGGGTGTCTTTTGAAACAGCCAATACATTTTGAACGAATCTGACATCTTGCAAAAATGACGTTTTTTTCGAATACGCCATAAACCCCGCTAGCTGCTACTTGCATGTCACGGTCATCGGTACATACGCACATATAGGAAGAGCTCAGAGCCCTGTGGAGCATTTCCCCCCATGGTGTCTGCAGCCAGGGGACATGCTTTGGGATGTAGGGCCAGGTCTTGTTCCCACTCCCTTTCCATCAACCCATGTCACTCCTCAGTTTAAATGACTGATGGTAATACATTATAAAGTTGTTTCTTTCCTTCTCTCTCGCTACCCTGGCCTCCTCCTGTTCTGGAGCAAAAACAAAGAGGGGAAAAATAAATTATGAAACCCCTAGAGCGGGCCGTTTCTCCCTTATCCCTCAATCTCTCCTCCCTCTAATTAGTGTCTACAGATTTCTTCCCTGTCCCTTGTCTTTTTTTTGTCTTGTCCATGTGCCTCAAAACATGAATGGAGAATCTGTCTTGACCGGCCTCCAGAGCTAAACCCTTGGCTGCAGTGAGGCGTTGGGGCTGAGGCTTGCTCTTGACCTCCTGATTTCATGCAGCGTTGCTTCTAAAAGCACAATATGTGACACTTTATGCTGACTGTAATGCCCAAGCTTTCAAATTCCCTGTGTAGGATGAGTCAGATACTGTATGGTAGGTCCTTTCATCTCCGGTACTGTAACGTGTAGTACCGATCGTAGCCTTGCAGAATGAAAAGCCTGCAGTTGCACAAAGGTTTTGTGTGGGAAGCAGTATAGCTAACGACTACATTTGAAACAAAATACAGCAAGAATTAAGAACAGACTATCAGACCAACACATATAGAAGATCACTGCAAAACACAAAAATCCAGCTCCTTTAGAGGAAGTTAACTAGGTCAGCACAATCTGAGATTTCGTTTTATAACTCCTGTTAAAAGGTCACCAGATGCAGTTAAAAAGCCACATAATGTTAAAACTGTCCTCGGCACTCGGCACAGAAACGCCACCGCATTAAGGAAGCCATTCGGGAAGCCATCCAATCAGGATGCGTTGCACCTGCTGCTGCGGCACAACGCCGATCTTGGATCACATCGAGCTGCTAAAAGCTTTGAAGCTACGGGCACGTGCATAGCGGGAACCCAGCCGGTCGGACAAGAGGCTTTAAGGCTGCGTTCGCCAAACCTAATGGCCTCGTTATGTTCCCTGTATGATTGCCACGGTGGCAAGAGGCGCTGATGGATGCCACCTCGCTGCGACTTCAGAGAGCGGAGTATAATCATACGCTTGGCCACTGATCCTGTTCGCCAGTGCAAGGGTGCTGACATTAGCTGTGAGTGTGAGGGTGTGTGTGTGTGTGTGTTAATTACATTGGTACACCCCGGTGTCAAATTTAATTTGGTTTCATTTCTATTCCATTAAATGCCGTTTTCCCCATCTGGGGTACCTCAGAGAATGCAGGGGACCACCTTTCCCGGGCAGCACGCCTTCCTCTCGCCGACTCCCTCCCGATGCTTAACACACGTGGACTGATTTAGGGAAAAATTAGATTATTTGAACTAGCTGGGCCCAGCGAGCCGAGGCGGTGAGCGCGTAATAATAAAGGACCGCAGAGAGAGCGATAGTCTCTCTCTCTCTCCCCCTCTCTCTCTCCTTCAGTAGACACTGTCCCTTCCATGCATTGATACGTTGTATACTAGGTCACACAATTGCAGGCACCCAGAGACATACTTGGTCACATGCAAACCGGCGCAGACCCACAGACACACGCACACACACACAGACACACACACACACACACACACACACACACACACACACACACACACACACACACACACACACACATTCTCAATCGTTCTCAGTATCCCGTCTCAGTCTTGGTCGGAGTGAATGGTGCCGTGCCTGGAGGAGGTTGTCACTGATGGAGACTAATGTTGACACATAACACCCCTGGGACCTGCACTCAATTAACACATTGTCTAATTAAAGTGATCTACTGGTTTATCTATGAGGGATTGAAAGTGGCTGTAAAACGGGTCCACGCCGCATTAACTTTACAATCAGAACCGTTGCTTTACTTCTATTTGGATTTTAATGGTTTTAACCTGCTTAACCCCCCCCCCCCCCCCCCCCCCCCCACATTACCAAACAAATTTTGTGAGCATCTTTCAGCGATGGCAGCGTGAGATAGGCGCTCATAATTTTGGGGAATTCTATTTCCTGTTAATACCTCTCACAAGCTGCACAGAACACGCCAGCAGCTGCCATACGTGACTGAACTTCTGACCGTCCACGGTATCTGGTGGTGGAACTCAGCTTGAAAAGTGCCCTTTAAATAAATCATCCCTCAACCGTATATACAGTTCAAAGTCATATTGCCTCCCCCCCAGGTTTGTACTTACTTCCTTAGAACGGGAATGGCTTTTCATTTATCGTTCTATCAAACATTGTAATTGTCTCGTATTTACTCTGCTTTTTAAACTCCAATGAGCATTAAGAGTTGTTTGAATTGTTTGATGAGTACGGTGCTGACATCAGCCTCCAATAAGAAAGAGCTTGTGAGTGGTCATGGATATCAATACATTATTAATCCTCTTGTATAGTTATATATACATGTTTTCTGTGAGGTTGGAGCTTCCACTGGAACAGAAAGTACAGTGCTCTCCCATAATCCTGCAGGGGGGGGGGGGGGGGGGGGGGGGGGGGGGGAATACTGTGCAGCGCATGATAGGCCGAGATAAAAAAGGTTTCACTAACGATCCTTTTAGTTACTCATTGAATGGAGGTGACACTGCCAGACTCTGGCATTTCATCCCCCCGAGGCCCCGTGATGAAAAGATATGCACTCATGCTAAATGCTTCTAGTTCAGACTTATGTTGTCACATTTGCGTGGTACACATTGAGGACTGCGCTTTGTGGCTGCCTTATCATCATCAGGGTGCAGTTGCCGGAAGGGGTTGATGGGGGTGGGGTGGGGTGGGGGGAGGGTCCCCCATCACCCCACCCCCCCACACTCCCACACTCTATAAGTCCCTTCCTCTCTTGAATTATTTTATTATTGTAGTTAGGTTCATAAATAGGTCTGCTGGCATAACTGCACGAGTGGCTCTGTCACTGGTACTGAAGGATTTAGTTTTGTTGAATTATTTTTTTTATATTTATGAATTACTCTGTGAGCGTGTGGTAGCTGATATTATCAAGTGAAAGATATATTGTTCTGTGTAACTGATATTACTTTCAGTTTGCTCATTTGATGACCCTCCTCTATGTTTGCTACTGCTATGCTGTGTTCGTCCTATTATCTCCACATTGTCTCTTCAGCTGAAGCTACGTTGGGTTTTCAAGCCAAGATGGACGACAAGTCATTCATTAAAAAGGGTCCATGACAGCTGGTTATTTTTGACCTTGAGCGGGGATATCTTTGTCTTAAAGTTGAACAAAAGTAGCAGAAAAAAAACAAAAAAAACCCAGCAGATATCCATCAAATGGTATTTCATACGCTGTTTCAGCTTTCGAGGATCTGACGACGACTGTTTGCCACCTGCCATCTAGTTTGTGTAGCGGATGCAGAGATGATGGGAGGAGACCACATTCACATCCACTCGCTCCTGTCTGCTGCAAGGTGTTACTGCAATTCTGGAAACTAGACTGCAGTCAAAACGAGACCAACCAGCAGACTGCGGAGGCTTGCTACCGAAGCAGCTGTTGATCCCCTAAGCCTAAGAGAGGAGTCAGCAGACAATGATGGTAGAAAACAGTCATTTAAATATATATATATATATATATATATATATATATATATATATATAAAAAAAATTACATATATTTATATATATATATAAAAAATGTTTTAATATATATATATATAAAAAGAAAATGTAACTGCTGGGCTGATGACAGGCTCACAGGCTTATATATATTTATATATATACATAAAAAATGTTATATATCATTTTTTTAATATATATATATATATATATATATATATATATATATATAAATATATATAATTAATTTTTTTATTGTGTCATGAAATGCAAAGTATTAGGGTCCAGTAGTATGAGAGATTAACCGTGGACTGACAGACAGTCACACACACACACACGCACACACACACACACACACACACACACACACACACACACACACACACACACACACCTATATAAATGAATAAACACCGTAGCAATGATAAAAACCTGCTACAAATAAATCCGTAATCATAAAGAGTTTACCAATAACCAAAGAAAAGGGATGATGTCTCCTCTGCTTTACACCGGCTCCGACCCTCCTCGCTTGGTTCCCCTCTTCCTGTGGTGGTTCCCACATTGTGTTCATGGCGTAGGAGGTTTGAGGTTGTCCTGAATACAAGCAGTAATGTAGAGTAATGAGCGGTAACAGGCGTGTAAGTAAATAAACAGTCTTAGTCGGACACCTTGTACGTGCTCCAGCCCGTGAGCCTCTTTCTGCCTGCGTCAACAGCCCAGCGGTTCTTCTGCAGTGTGAGAGCAGCACTTCAAAGAGGGCTCCTTCTTCTTTTTTAATGTATCACTTTATCACCTTTTTTCTTGTCACAGCTGTGATGAAGCCTGCTGCACATTCAGCCACATTGCTGTGTCTTTTGTTCAGATCAGAAGTGCATTTGGTCTCCCTGAACCTGGCACATCGTACCGCGGGCTATTTCTCGCCCCAAAGTAGAAGCTTAAACCTTCTAAATCCTAATAATGCTCAGTGCAGGAAACCACGGTGCTGCCCCAGTCCTGTCATACAGAGACTGATAGTGGGCCTTTGCAATCAATGGTGCTCAGTATCATTCAGGCTTCAGTGACAATAGGCAGGTACCAGTTCAAACACTGAGACTTTTTGGGGGTGCAGTATTTGCTTGTGGTTCAAAGACTTTATTTTAAATGAACAATGCATCAGATGATGATAACTTGGCAGGGGCCAGTTGTCGGGCTGAAATCATGGTAATGTAGTTTACACCCAAATGCTACTACAGCTTTTTAGATTCTTTTAGCTCCTTGATTTGATTTAAAACCGATACTGTTATTGAAAGCTTCCCTCTCACTACTCTCGCCCGGTGTCTCTCCAGGGACGATCAAGACCGATGCTTGATCCCGTCCCCTTTAGCCACCCTTTAGAATCTGGGCTTTCGAACCAACTCCAATGTGTCCACCCGTCTGCATCATTCGGGGTTCAACGTCAACATCACGCGGCGTTGCATTGCAATCTAAATTATTTTCATGACGCTTTTCGTAACCCTGACAACGTCAACCTTATGTAACCGCACGCAAACGTTCGCAAGAGAGGTGCTAGGCAAAAAAAGATAGGGATGAGTAGGGATGTGACCCAGCTGTGGCATTATTATTATAGAAATGAAAACAGAAGAAAACACAAGTCAATATAAGCATTCAGCCAGAGACTTCAGCTAGATGTATTTTGTAAGACAACACATGTCATGCCTATAAAGACTATTGAGTGGATTAATGTTGTGTTCGCTGGATACCTGAGGATGCAATTGTTTACCCCCCCCCCCCCCCAACAGACACACACAGGGCAAACATGGCTCCTATTGACTCACACAGCACGGTAGCGACGGTAGCCATATGCCAGAGCCCTTTTTAATTATGACACATTATCCCAGCGCTGTCACAATATAATAGCAGGAGCGTTAGCCTGGGAGTGACCTTTTCAGAGTCATGGCGAAAAAAAAAATAGATGAAACCTGTAAAATGCCAACAGCGACGAGCGCATCTTTACTCTGGAAGACACCTGGATCCAACGAGACAGAACTCACAGCTCACCTCCGTTCATCATGTCTGGGCCCCACGATACGACAGTACGTCATTTTGCAATCTCCAGAAGTAAGTCAGTTATATAAAATGTGATGAATTATGAATAATGGCCCATTTTCCCTGTGTGGTCTGTCCAGACGGTATCAATTATCTTGAAGGGGCTAGATCTCATCCCACCGCCTATCTGATTTTAAACATGCCAGCGTGAGGACATGATGCAATTTAAATGAGGTCACTCGGCTTGAAGCAGTGATTTGTTGCACAGAGAATGCTCTGTAGCAACTGTATCGCATGATTTATGTTTAGTCCAGTACATTGAATTTTGTTTGTTCTGTGCATGTAGCCACTCATTATGCATCCATACATTCAGCGGAGAACATATGGATTCAAAATCTGATGTAATAACCCAGGGGTTATTAAAGCAGCTGACCTGGTTGTTTCCCAGCTCACAGCGTTTATCATTCATAGACGATATCACGTTGATGAGTGCCGGGAATGCAGATAGGAAAGTGGAGGCCGTGTATGATTATTAACATTCGGTGATGGATGAGGGGGGAGGGGGCCTCTCTGGGAACACAGAGACGCATGCAGAAACCTGGCCCAGGTCATTATCACACTGCACCACTTAAAAACAAACCAACATGCTTTCTCACTGCGGAGAGCAGTTTAATAAAGTGTGTGTGTGTGTGTGTGTATGTGTGTGTGTGTCCTCTGCCTGTTCCTGAAGGCGTTTCCTGTTTTCTCTTTTGTGGTGCCTCTTTACACTTTTTCTCCGCAACACTGCACTCTCACTCAGTCGGTCATTTTAATGCACAAGTGACCGTTTTGTGTGTGTGTGTGTGTGTGTGTGTGTGTGTGTGTGTGTGTGTGTGCAGCCCGCCGCCGTGTTTTCCACCGGGAGGAAGTCGACCCTTCCCGTCATTCCTGTGGCCGTGCCTGCCGGCTGCTCCTTGAGCAGTGCCTTGGTCCATCACTAGAGGGAGTGGGCAGCCTAAAGAATAATGAGGCGTAATATAAGCTGCAGGACAGGGGGACAGAGGGAGAAGTGGAGCGAGAGGAAGACACCACTGATTATTCATTACCCTTACTTCAGAGGCTTTTCGGCCACATTGTGTGCCCCCGCACGGCTCCACTGCACATAGCTACTAAATGATAAATACGCCGCGTGTGCAGAGTGTAGCTGGATGGATGCCACTGGACAAATCCCGTAAAGACCAATGTCTCACGAGTCGGCAGATAAAAGGATTGCGCGATTGTGATTTCCAAATGAGCTGGTGTGGCGTCGAACACTGTGTCCGTCTTTGTGTGCGATGAGGAGGGCACGGCAGAGTCACAGAGAGATGAAGAGTCACACGCGGACTCACGCCAAGCAGATAGCTCTGCGCATGCTAAATATTACAGTGCATCTCAAATCTGCTCCCTCGGTTGCTCAGGCGTCTCTCCCGGCTGCAGCCGGAGCCTGTTTTGCTGGCCTTTCACGGCCCACTTGCCACACATGGAAATGTTTATGTGGACCTAATTGAATTTGAAGCTACGTGGTTTACCAGATAGAAAGAAAGAAAGAAAAAAAAAAGCATTTGTCGAGCAGGCTGCTACAAGAGAGATAATCCTCGTAAAGATTCCTCACTCGCCTCGCTCTGCTTCTAAGGAGCTTTAGCTTTTAGCCATCACTTGGAGAGGGAGTTTAGGTAGAGCCACATCTGAGCAGCGCTGTGTGTGCCTCGAGAAGCTGTGGTCTCTGATTGCATTGTGTCATTTCATCCATTTTTCCTGAAGAGAGTTGTTTTGAGGTGTCCGTCTGTCCATATTTAGGACTCCCAGAGTTCTCACTCCCAACTCGGTCCTTGCCCCTCTGACACCGATCCACCCTTCAGCATCTGCATGAGACGCTTTCAACCAACCGCCAGTGCTAAAGAAAAGGTCTGAGTAAGGTGACTAGGAGGACTTATCTTCACATGGATTTGTGAATTATAGCAATACAAAATATAAATACCATTGTATTGATATATTCAACAGGTTATTTTCTCAAAGAAAAACATCAAAGGACTTAATTCCATACGCACCTTTTTAAGCAATTCTACCGCATGCGATTCTAAGAAATAATCCACCCATGGCAGACAAGCAAAATATTTTTTTTTTCATTTTTAACTTAAAAAGTTTCAATATCATTATCATTTCACCGTTAGCCAAGTAGGTCAAACCACAATCCAGAGGCAGAAACAGCAGCCAAACAGGAAAACAAGGTTGTGGTGGGATCCCGTCCTTGGCCAGTGGGGCCCCAGATGTTTTTACCATTAATCACTTGACTATCTGTGGGCTGTTTTATTTTTAGGATCTCTGTGCTTTGCCTCCTGACACATGAGTGACAGGAGAGGAGAGCGAGAGAGAAGGGATGATGTGATGAAGGTTGCATCGGACATTCAAACACATGAAATGATGATTGCCTGGTGTTATTGTAGCAATGACTTCTTCATACAGATTGAAGATCTAGTGGTGTGAGAAGGTGTGTGCAGAATGATTGGGATCAGTCCTCAACATGCTATAGTGCTGCTTTCTGTATAGAACCATTGGATCTGCATCCATCTGCACGACACATGTACCACAGCTCGGGCTGCAGCTATTGATCTTCATAGTTGTCCTACTGATTATACTATTATTACAATATATATATATATTATTACAATATATATAATATATGTCAATGTTAACCATCACTCCCTTATTTATTAGTCGAGCACGACTGTGCTGCTAACAGCTAACGCTGCATCTCTTCTTCAATTGCATCTGGGAGGTCATTTCAGCCCGAATCATAGCAGAATAATATTGGCATATTTTGCATCCTGTCTGTCACGTGTTAATCTCCTCTGTATAGAATGACAATACAGAGGTGGGAGAAGCCTTCCAATATTTCCCTGGGATATAACTTCTCATGTCATCACCATGCCAACATCGACACGCATGAGTCACTCCTGCAACTTGAGGCGGCCGGCTTGTCAACACAGGGTCAAAAGGTCGTAGGAAGCGGGGTGACCTCCCTCCCGTCTGCACGCAGACTGATGGGCACCCGGAGCATTAAAGGGCTGATATAGGAGGGGAGAACGGTGACGAGTCAAACCAATCAATGACAAGTAAAACTGTTTAATTAATGCTTCCGTGAGTTTGAACAAGCACAGCAACCTTTTTAAATAATCTAAATTGAAATCGTTCCCATTTAGTAAAGGAGCAATTTCATTTCTCAGTACAGTTAATATGTTATTTCATTCTTTTCAGGAATGGTAATATTTTTAAATTGACTGAATTACTGCAACGCATGTGCAGTGAATGAATGAGAATGAAACCCGGAACACATTCCAGCTCTTTATTCAAATGAGCATCCAGTCGCTGGCTCGGAGCCATTTTGTGGTAATGGTGGTTTTGGTACAAATTCAGTGTTCAGTGTTTACCCACCTGTGCATAAATGCTGTATATTTGAGAAAATACCAGCTTCTGGCAGGAAGAGTTGCACCTTTCATATCAAGAGCCTTGAACAACGACACATTGACACAAAAGGCCGAGCAATCGCTGTTGAATTCAGGCGTGCGGGACATGGTTTTATGTATTTACGGCGGGTTAGGTCATAATTAGTGGGACCCAACATGACAAACGTCTTCATCAGCACTGGAAACATTCCTTATTAACATTGTCCTTTCAATCGTGGTAGAAACAGGGACAATTTTGTGGAGAATGTTGACAAGCGTGATATTGGAGTGTTTTATAGATATGTGTTGGGAAGCAGGACACCCGGCTTGACACAATCCTGACAAACCAGGACGCCCGGTCCCCGTAGTACACATGCACGCACAACAATCTCTAAAAATCATCCAGACAGAGTTTATACTTTCTTGTCAGTTGGATGACCAGTAGTCTTGATCCGTAACGGGTTATATTCCTGTCGATGCTTGGGTCCCCACTCATGCTGCAGACCCAATACATGGTCTAAGGAATCCATTTGAGAGAATGTAAATACACGGGAGCCCAGGGAACATCATTTTTTGCTCTGCTGCATCGAGTCTTCATGGAGTGGGTAATTCAGCCGAGTGGAAAGTGTTCCATCAGGAGGCAGACAAAGAGCGTGCCAACATGCCGAGCTCCCACTCAGACTCAAAACCTTAGATGCAACATTGAGATGAGATTATAGATAATTGCAGCCGATGCGGGACTGGAAGCAGTCTGAAACATGTGCAAAGGGAACGTAGGAATATCTATTAACTGTTGTTATCCACGCTATATTGATTCTGTAATCAACTCCATCTTTTTATTTGAAGTTTTTCCATTCCACTGGAATATGTGTGCAACATTTTCTTGCAAGGCTATGTGTAGGTGTGTGTGTGTGTGTGTGTGTGTGTGTGTGTGTGTGTGTGGATAGCATGCTCACAGTTTCTGTGTTATAGAGAGTGACATGCAGTGTGGGTGGATTCACAATTCGGACCATATCTGCTCCTCAGGCTCTGATGCACATGGTGGGGGCTGGGACCGGAATTACTGAAAAAGCCCACTCCACAATTTTCTGCGCCCCTCCGGGGCTGCCACGATGGTGGAAGGCTTCTCTCCCCGCCGCAGTGTGTCGCAGTAGGATAGAGTTAAGCCTGAGCTCCTGTATAGAGTTAACCGTAAACGTGGCAGTGGGGCGTCTGGGCGTGTCGGGACGTTACCACTTTAAGGCCAGTTAGCCGCAGACAGAGCCCGGGCAGGTGGGGACCGTGCCGGGACCCCTGGGGACTATGTCTATTCAAAGAGGGAGGATTTGTGTTGGGGGGGGGGGCCTGGGATTGTTCTACCCCTGATAGGAACACTGTAGCTCCCACAACCAACGACACATAGCCGACAGCATTCCTTCATGTTCTACGTTCATATTCTATGTTTTATTGTAAGACGCTTCACATGAGTGCATCCATTTCATGCTGCTTTATAATTTATTCCCTTTACAGAGAGAAATAGTCTGCTTGTGCTCTGTTACATTTATTTGAAAGCTGCACTTCTATCTATCTATATATGTATATATGTATTGCTTAAAAATATATTTTCTCGGTGCCACTGAGGCAATTATAAAGTGTAAATACAATGGCAAATACATACAAGTGAGATTTAAAATAGAGAGCACATTTAGGAGAGAGTCATACATGTACTTTTATCACTGGTTAATATGCCATTATTAATGCCTCATCGGGTCGACCAGCTAATGTTCACCAAAACACCAATTTCTGTCACATGCACAGATTCCAGAAGGCCTAAGCGGTGGCATATGCTTCCATAAATTAAGCGCCTGTGAGTGCATGTGAATTGGCTGCACTCTCAGCGACTCCCCAGATGGATGGAGATTTCCCGGAGGACAGGAATTTAAACCATCTCCTCGGCTCCTCCACCTCCTCCTCTCCTCTAAGGGTCCTTCTGTCTATTACAGATATCGTGGTCTCACTTTGTGACCTTGGGAGGATATCTCTTTCTCCATTAGACACATATAATATTCCTTTCCATCCGTCCTAAAAAGGGCTCAGGCTTAACCTGAGGGAATGTGACATTTCACCCTCGTCCGAGGGACATTTTGCTTTTGGAGGCGCGTTGAGCTCAGTCGTCGGATCATTTCATCGGCAGGGTTGGAAAACACCTCTTGTCTTTGAAGAAATGTGCTTTTTTCAAGTTAAACACGTGGTTGATGAATCAACAGCCTTGCCTTTGGCACTCAGGACGTTCACTTCTTGCTGTCAAGACTGCCTTCAAAATGTAAAATCTCCTCATAAGTCACGGTTACATAACAATTAAAAACAAAGCATTTATTCCCGGTGGTCTAATATTAAACCCTGGGAGGTAAACCCCTGGTATATATTTTCTCCAGCCCTGTGGGAAGCAATTAGAGATCTACTCCTGTTTTAGATTCATGGTCATCCACATGCACTCAGAAGTGATTTATTGGTATATACAAACAAATGGCGTAAATCTTGATTAGTAAACAGCCTGTGTGGCGACGGCGTCTGAAACCTCACAGTGAGGATGGGGGATGGCAGAGCTCCCCGGCCATTTCTCTTTAGGTCTGGCATCCCTATGGCAGCCATGGGCTGTGTCTCCGTAAATCCAGTCTGGATGAGGGATGAATGCTGATCAATAAGAGTACTGCATTAAAACGGTCAGTCCCAAAGAAGATGGCTGCCTTTCCTCCCTCGCACAGATATGAAACTGCCGTGTGAGCTCTGCTGCCGTGTGACTTTCTCCCCTGGAACTAAAATAAACACCAGTATTACTTCCTTTCATGATTCTCATATAGCGGGAAGTTGTCGTTGCAGTCGTCGCTCCCTGAGAAATCTTGAATTTCCATAACTTTGTCAAAGCAATCAAAAATACCCATGAGCCTCCTCTGCAAGAGAAAACATTGCTGTCGTTGCATGAATCCATCCAAAATTGACCCGTGATCTAATAAATGAATCAAACGGGGTAGGAAAACAGCCTGATCTGTGCACCTTCCATTGCTCGTGAAGAAAATAACCCCCCCCCCCCCCCCCCCCCCCCCCCCCCCCCCCCCACACACACACACACACACACACACACAAAACTCCCACTAACTCTATTAAAGCTTCCGCTGTCTATAAATACAATTTCATTATCAACTCCTGCAGTTCATCTGTTGAACGGTGCCACATTTATAGGTATACCTTCCAGTATTTATATTGGAATTGCAGAATTCTTCATCTATAAACATGTCTTGTGTGGGTGAAGAGGGGCGTGGCAGTGGGAAGGGGCCGGAGGGGAGAGGAGGGTGGGCTGTGATCCCCTGCTTCTGTTGCAGCACGCGATCCCCCCAGACCTAATGGGGGGGGGGCTGCCATGTGACATGTCATGTATGTGGCTGATGGCGGATGGGAAGGGAAGAACTCAGCTGGAGAGGAAGCTTGTTTTGAACTGTGGTGCCCTCACGCTGAACAAAGCCCCTCTCCCAGCTCACCCCCCCCCCCCGTCCCCCCCCGTCCCCGTCCCTCTGTCTTCCTTGTGATGTCTTTCTTTCCGCAGTAATTTGCTCTCTTACCTTTTATCTTTTTGGCTTTTACTTCTTGAGTGGTGGGGGGGCCAGATGAAGAATACGAGGCGACACTTTTAACTAAAGATCTTCAGCTTGCATGCTGCCGGGCTCCTTGACGTAGCACCAAATTACATTCTCGCACATACATGTTCATTCCTCCCACGGCCACATACATATATATACTTATACATGTAGAACCAGGAGATCTGAATCAGGCTTAATGCCAAGTAGGTTTGCACGATTATCAAATATCAGGGGAAATCTTGGTGATTTGGTGCATACCAATAAACTGAATGCAAAAGTCCAGATGTAAAGAAAACTACCTAATTATTTTCTCCTCTCTGGAAATATTGCATGCACAAATTAAGCCTCA